>NW_026731697.1:105000-277500 GCF_028476545.2 Physella acuta
CTCAGCTCTTTCTGTTAAATAGGGAGCAGCCATTTACAAGCGAGCGTTTGATTGGTGGTCGGTGCTAGAGCTCGTGGTGCCATGGACAGTAAGGGGACATTGCATATTTACCCTAAAACTTATACAAATCTGGCAGACTTTATAGCCCCCCCCCCCCTCCATATATATATATTTATATATATATATATATATATATATATATATATATATATATATATATATATATATATATATATATATATATATATATATATATATATATATACATGTATAGGCATATACACATAAATATATATGACCTACATATATAGGCAAATATATAATTATGTACGTTAAATGCGCATATACAAGTATAATATGGCCTTTTTTCTAGTTCCGCCACTGGAAGCGATGCATGGTGATGTTGTTGAACACGCATGGGGGTGAGCTTTGTGCGACCAGCTTGGCGATCAGGTGACAACATTAATCATCACTCACACATCCAACAGCAAATACTGTTCCATCCTGTCTGACCAAGGCGATGATGGTAAAACATTGCGCTCAAAAGACATGTTTCCACAGAGCCATTGGTGATAACATAGATTGCTTTATTACTGAATAGAGTACATTTATTTTAAAGCAAGCATGTAATTTTAATGGAAATCCCAAATTAGCTGTGTTAGAAAGATGTTTTAGATTGACATGCAAGTTACCTGTCAATTTACCTAAAAAGGAAATACCAAAGAGAAGCAAATATGGGACTCTATGGGACGCGTTCTGTGAAAACAGTTAACCTTCGTCATTAAAGTGGCAATGATATGAATACAAATGGTAGCTGCAGTGAGGTTAATATAATAAGTAATAAAACAGATAGTGTTAGTTACCTCACAAGTTAAAGACAGTTACAAGTACTAGGGACGTTTCGACCCAAGGTCTTCGTCAGCACACAACAGTGTGGTTACAGATTAGACAAATAAAGACAAACAGTAACACAATTTTGGACTTAGCTCGACAGTGAAAACACGTCTTGTCTAAATGCCACGATATCCAAAAGAAAAGACGCGTGAAGAAGGACGCTTGGACACCGTATAGGGGTGGGGTTGGGATCGTGGTGTGTGGGGAGGGGGTGGGGGTTGGTAATGTGAAAGATAACTGTTCATTCAAACCATCTGGTGCCCGAGTGCCAAATTTAAGTATAAGTCGTTTGGTGTTTAGACGGTTTTTAAAAGTATGGCAAAACCGAACGGCGGTTACACAAAATTCCTTGTTTATGTCATGTCCACTCTTGTTAAAGTGTTTGACCACAGGAATATTGTCTTCATTGTTTATTGACCGCAGGTGTTGGCCAACCCTATCAGACAATCTTTTCCCCGTTTGTCCAATATAAAAGATGTTGCATCGCCTGCACTGGATGACATAAACAGTGATATTAACAATCCAAAAATACCACACAAAAAAGGCCCCCCACACACAACACACATGAGAATTAACAATAAACAGGAGGCTCCAGTGTCAATAGACGGAAGACAGGTAAATGATGTGCAAGAGTTTGTCTACCTTGGCAGCAAGATCAGCAAAACGGGAGGCACAGAGGAGGACATACGCGCTAGAGTTAATAAAGCCCGCTGCGCTTTCACAGTCCTGCGACCCATATGGAAAAGTTCGGCCATCTCCATTACCACAAAAATTAGGATATTTAACTCTAATGTCAAGGCA
Organism: Physella acuta; assembly: GCF_028476545.2. Classification (NCBI taxonomy): domain Eukaryota; kingdom Metazoa; phylum Mollusca; class Gastropoda; family Physidae; genus Physella; species Physella acuta. The sequence goes on from NW_026731697.1 coordinate 106,696, forward strand.
GTTCTGCTGTATGGAGCAGAGACATGGAGAGTCTCCAAGGCAAGCACAGCAAAGATACAGACCTTCATGAATAGATGCCTTAGACAGATACTGAAACTGAGATGGCAGGACAAAGTGCCGAACTTGGAACTATGGAGGAAAGCTAGGCAGGAGCCTTTAGGTGTGCAAATAAGAAGAAGGAAGTGGCGCTGGGTGGGTCACACACTGCGAAAGGCTCACACAAATGTTACACGCCAAGCGCTTGAGTGGAACCTCCAGGGAAAGCGGAAGAGAGGGCGCCCAAGACAGACCTGGAGGCGGAGTCTTCTTGAAGAACTGAAGCCAATAGGGATGTCTTGGGAGATGTCAAAATTAATAGCCGAGGATAGGAAGAAATGGAAGGAAATGGTGGAGGCCCTATGCTCCATAAGGAGCAAAGAGGACTAAGTCAAGTCAAGTCACACACAACACACGGTGAAGTAGACTGAATGTTACACCGAAAGCAAAAGTTACCCACAGAATGGCTTTGGTGAGTGGAGATCTGTGCTTGACGGCCCATAGACTCCGAGAAAAAAATGTAAGATGAACACATGATGCAAGTGGATGGAGAATACGGCCAGTCAAGAGGTATATGAAATATACAAAGACCCTAAAATAGCGAAATAAATGTATAAAAGTAAGAATGTAATGGTTGGGTTTTTTTTTTTTTAGAAAAAAAAGTCAAATCACAGAGGGGTATATAGGTGGTGAATGACAAACTCCAAAGGAAAACAACTAAAAGACAGACCTAAGTTCAAGAGATTATAGAGACAGACCTACGACAGTTTGGAGTCAAGGCTTAAAGAAAAAAAGACAGCGGAGAAGTCTAAATGAAAGGATGTGATGGCACATGACAGATGGATGAATGATATAAACAGCAGACCTAGAGATGTTAAAAAAACCTGACATCGTTTAAAGATGGTGCCAAACTCAGATCTAGTGCTCAACTAGGCACCGAGAAGTATGCACGTGATGAGTCATCAAAAGGGCGCCACACTGCTGAAAAGTGTCATAGGGAGTGGCGGCCTCTGTCCCTGCATCCCCATTGTCTACGCCTCAAACAGCACGATCTGTCCATTGTTAAAATTACACTGACAGCAGTAGAAAAACGACAATTTAAAAACACACTAATCAACTCTTTACAAGCCCAAGCTTATATCTCACACACAAAATCCTCCATAAGTATGACAATCAAATACTGGACAACCAGAAGAAATAAAAACGCCTTCTTAAACTTTTTATCCTGTTGGTAGTGGTTGACCTATCGTTACATCCATTCATGCGTGGATGATATTAAACTGTAGCTTTTGTTAATTTAATGATTTCGAATGTCTGTGGAGCATTTTTAGCACGCTGAATAATTAACAACCTTGGTCGATATTCTTCTAGCTACTAAATTAAATGTCAACCCGCCATCAAAAAAAAAAAAACAACTACTAGTCATATCTGGGTTCCTTCCCTTATTTAGCGACCGTGTGTCGCTAGTTAAAACCTCATCTCCCTTGGTTTGAGAGCTGTATGAATCATTGTTCCCACCATGCAATCCGCTCCGTGAATCATCCGCTGCGTAGAAACCGCACTTGGATCATTGATCGTCACACGATCGACACAGACATCAAGATACACAACTACATCCGAGTAGCGCCCCCTATACCCATGGTAACAAGGACTTTTATGGTTTAACCGTTATTTTTAGAAAAACCTGTTCAAAAACCTTCAATTAATGACATTAAAATTTAAAACATTTAGCCTTAAAGCACTGTTTCTTCCAGACTTTTTTCTCCGGGGGGGGGGGGGGGGGGGGGGGCGGACACTGTTACAAGTATATATTTTCTATATAAATTTCATTTGGTTCGCCCCCCCCCCCCCCCCCGAAGAGATGCCTGGAAGAAACTCTGCCTTAAAGTGAAGCAGACGCCCCCACGCCATGTGGACTTGAGATCAGGACTTGATATTCGGGAATCGAACTCGAGACCTTTAGGTTGAAGCTTAGCACTTTTATTAACGCCGTTCGACCCTGCATTAGTAATGTAATAATGCGAATGTTAAAAAGTACTTAGTTGACCTTCAGTCGATTTTTAAGAGAGCTGTTTTTTCAACCATTCATCAGATGGAAGCTTTGCTGGTTGTTGATGCAGTTTCTTAACCTCTTAACCTTTATGAGCAAATTTTAAAACGCATGTGCCCGAATTTTTTTTTTTAAACACGACTTTCCTACCTGTTAGAAATAATAAAACAATGTGAACTCAGTGAATTTGGGACAGGATACATTAAAAAATACTTGTTCCATTAATCATTAACTGCATGTTATGAGCAGAGAAAAAAAACCTGGAATAAATTATTTGTCTCTAATCGACACCAGCTCATTGTCTTGGGCTAGACTTGAAGCATTCATCACATAATTTGAAATTTGAGTTCTATTCATTAAAACTTGGTTTATTTTTCTATAAGGTTCAAGGAGGGCTACTTCTTAGTAGGCGAGTAAGTTTCCATTTTCAAGCTCTAAAACACAACAACAAAACAAATATTTGCTGGAAACTTTATTAGGAACTGAAAATTGCATGCCAATCTGAAAAAATACATAATGATCGAATCTGATAGACAATTGAATATTGGATGATGGCTAGCATTCCTTACATTTTAAAAATTATTGTACAACTCCAAAACATCTACATAGAAAATATTTTTCAACTTATATTTTGACTGTGAACTGTTAAAAATCTGAGAGCAACTGAACCTATAAAAACTGGGAGAAAAATGTATCACATTCAGAAAAAAATGTTTATCTGGCTCATGCAAGACAGGTCTGGTTTCAAGTCAAAACTTGAGAATCTGTACACAAGGATGGGATTTATTTTTCCAGTAATTGAGTGAGCTTTTAAAACCAAAACAATTTGTTCCAAGCGTGCAATGGTGTGGTTCCAGTTAAAGCAAATGCATAACATGTCAAGTCATGAGTAATTAAAAAAAAAATACATTATAAAAAAAAATGGATTATATCGTAACAGGATTTAAAATCCTTTGAATATTAAGTTTTCCACCAAGGGCAAAAGTTTTCATTTCTCAAAACATAAAAATTGTCAAAAACTTTTAAATGCAAAAAGCGCTTAAATACAAATACAATCAGCACACTAAGTTGATATAATCAATGATTATTATAATAATATAATACCCAATGAAATTGATTAAGTACTAACATACCAATGATGGCTCAGATATAAGAACATTGAATACATCAATAATAACAGGGCACAACATAACATGCATTTTGATCGTATGAAAAGAAATGTAAACTTATAAAATTGTGCCCTGGCAATAATAATACTAAAAAGTGGTATTGAAAAAAAAAATGAACACAAAATGACTTATGCATTAAAAATGGCAGTGGATAAACTAGCATCAACAAAAATAGTTTTGATTTGGAACACAAGAAAATTGGCCATGTGGCTCATATAACAACTGCTTAAATACAGAAGCAACTTAGAAATAGATTGAGTATGCATAGCAAGGAACATCAACTTAAAAAAAAAACCAGCAAAGTGAATGGAGGAAGAAACAAATCTACATTGTATTCATTGAAAGCAGAATCATCTTTCTCTTAGACTACAAATCCGAAAACTGCACCTCTTCTATCCACTGGTAAAAATATATTGACAGCAGTAGAGAAACTAAAATCTAACTACACATGACACACTACTCAACTCTTGTAAGCTCACAGAAAGAAAAAACAAGTACCAAAATACACTTCAGCAACATAGCTTTAAAAATTAGCAATGTCATTCTTATGTAAATAACACGGCAGTAAGGCAATGGGAAGAAAAAACACCACGAGGACTTGCATCAAAGTATTAAAAACCTTTCAACTTCATGCAGGAAATATACAAGTGGATCTTAAAATACTTATGCGAGCCTATGTGCAAAGCTATCATCTGGAAATCACAAGCAAAACATAAGTGCTAAATCACACAAAATTATTGCTTCGCTACACAAACATTTTGTGTAAGGAAGAAAAACTGCCCTCACTCACTCAACACTAACTTTTAGAGGCTGCAATTAAAACTGAAATAAAGATTTTCAAATAAACAATGGATACTGAGCTAGAGAAAAAGCAGAAGCTTGCAAAGCATGTTAACAAAAAAAAGATAAGCTTAGTTACGTACATTTCATAAACACATTCATTCAGTGAAAGGAATTCTACAATAGGCAGTTTTCTACTAGATTCTATTGAAACTGAACAATTAACATAATCCTAAATAAAATGTACTTGCTGGTCATGCTATATTAGCTATAAGTTTTGCTACATATCAATATGAATAGTTTTTTCCATTTTTATTTCTTTAAATATTTAAAACTACCGGTTGAATGACAATGCTGATTTATACTATTCAAATATGTGTATCTAAATTCAGTTATTTAAAATAGGTGTACACGTCTAAACATTTTAATAAGAGAAATGATCCATTTTTGCTACTACAGTTGAGAAAGTTTTAATTCTTAGAATGGCAAGTTAAAACGTGAAGCTGTAAATGCTGAAAATTCCAAAAGCTTGTCATTCATTCATTTCTTAGAAATTTTACTCCTTCCATATCTTGCCAGTCCTTTTACTTTTCATTCTCAGCATCCCCAGACTCTGAGATCAACTTTTTCCTCTGCACCTCTTTAATACGATTTTCCTGTGTAACAATTCCAAAATTTATAATCAGTGATTTTGTTTGTTTTGGACCATATTATAAAGCATGGGTTGTGTTTATTTTTCATATCAGTGTAAAAACATGATTTAATGCAAAAAGGGAAATAGCCAATTTGAACTTAATTTTCTACCTAAAAAATATTACCTTAAAAATGTCACTTAAAAAAGAATCAAACAAGAAACCAAATGGACATTAAAATGCTCAAACATTAGACACTATCTTACATGTTCAGCCAATCTTTCCTGTAAACCTCTGAGCTGCTCTTCCCTGTTTTTAAGTGCATTTTCCATCTTTAGTACAAGCTGTTCCTGTAAATCATCTGTTGATGGTCCACGACTTTCACTTGCTTGGCAAACTTCATTAATATGATTTGCCTGGTTTTAATAAAAACAAAACATGCAGCTATTTTAAACACTGCTTGTAAAATAAGCTTTACATATGTATATTTAAATACCTGAAGCAGTTATTTAATAGCCTTGCAATCAGCACATTGATGGGAGGTAGCACAGTGTAGTTAATATATTTTAGTTATTTTGTATGGGTTTTTTTTTTTTTAATTTTAAATTATTATGTATAATCATAGCTGAATTGAGATAAGTGTGCTTCAGGATAAAAAAACATGCTTATCAAAATCTAAAGCCTTGAAATAATTTTTCCTACATCAATTATTGACTTATTTGTATTATAATTATACCAGCAGATTATTAATAAACAAAACAAGATGATAAATTTACAAACCAAATTTAACTTACTTGATGAAGTAATCAAATTGGAAAGGATAGAATTTATTGCAAACTAAGAGACACACATGCACATATTTAACAATGATACACAAATTTACAGAAGTTCAAAAAATCTTAGATAGTATTACAATGAATTTAACAAGATATTAGAATTATTCAATACATTTAAAAATCGGACAGCAAAGCACCACAAGATTAAATAGGAAGACATGTGAAGTTTATATAATGTTTTCGGGGTTGTGAATGAATCTTTCATAAAAGTAATGAAAGATTAGATAGAAAACATGTGAGCACACTTACATGTTCTTGTAACTTAGAAAGCATACTCTTCAACTGATTCTGTCTGTTTTCTTCGTATGTTTCCATTTTCTGGGAGAGTTTCATCTCTGTTTTAGCTTCAAATTCTTTTACCATCTCTTCTCCTGCCTTCTGAATCTCTTGCACTTTTTGGGACTGCTCGTTGTAAGTTTAGATTTTATGGACGAAGAGAGAAGGAGGAAAAGAAAACCAAAGAAAAAAAAATGAATGTAAAAAAAGAAAAAATAATATTTTTTTGAGGACAAAGCATTTAAGTAAATATTGTTTCCTGCTTAAAAACAGGAAGGAAAAAAAAGAAACAAAATGAAAGGTTTTATAACCATAAAGGCCAAATGCTCTAACTTTTTAGAAGTTTACCATAGATAAATTATAAAACATTTAGGGAACAAGCATGTCATGACCCCCTTCAAAAAATGCAGAGAAAATATCTGAGATAAAAACTGAAGACTAAAGAATTCACACTATAAATAAAAAACCAAATTTAAAAAAAAAAAAAAAAAAACAATTAAAAAATAAATCAAACAGTGCTAGATTTGTCAAAAACATGACTTGTGCATAACCATTATTTCAGAAAAAGAAGACATGATATAACGCACTATATTCATTCAGTATAATGCCATATTTATAACAAGTTTCAGCAGAACATGCCCCTTGTCTTGTGGTGCATTGTTTTGATAAATAATAAGGTGTGTAGTTTTCTTTCAAAGTAGAAAAACACAAGTGACTGATTTCACTACATTGTTAAACGTTATTCAGATAAAGTACTGAGATGCAAGATAATTATTCTAATTGACTAACTAGAGATTACATCTAAACGTAGCCGAGAAATTAATTATCTTTTAAAATAACAGACACACTGACATTTCGGACAGGCTATAGATCTGGAAAGTCTGTCACACACATTGAAAAATGCTAATAAATGATTTTCAGTCATATACCCAATTAAGCATCTGATGAGATCAGATTAGTGTGTTTAGAATTTAACTATGCATGTAGACTTGTGCAGCTTGTTGGCAATGCAATAAATGTTAAATAGTAATACCAACAACATATTGTTAAATATTACTCGCACAAATAAGTGTAAAGTTATGTGACAAAAGCAGCTTTTTCAAAGTAATTTTTACATTATATAAGATACAGTCAAACAAGTTTAATAAGTTACTTTTAAAAGTGTGTGACAGACTAAAAACACAACTATACATCAAATATCAAGAAAAACTACCCACATGTTCTCTGAGTCTCTCCTGTAGAGCCCTTATTTGAGTTTCTCTGTTTTCTCTTCTGACTTCCATGGAGCGCCTTAGCTTTTCCTTGGTCTTTTGTGAAAATTGTTCACTTTCACTCTGTGCCTTGGTAACTACTTCAATAGCCTTTTGTCTCTCCTTTGCAAGCTGCTCCATTCGTTCTTGCTCAATCAACTGGAATAAAACAATCTTTAATATATTTTCTCTCTCTAAACATGCCTGACATCATAATAAATCACTAGGTAAATGAAATATAATTATTATATATTTGATCATACACTTCTGCGTTCTTCTGCTTTCTTTAACTTGTTTTCAATCTGCTCTTGAGATAATTCCCTTTTCTTGACCTCACGTGGTGACAGTTGGATTGGTGGGCGTGGACTTTCTACAGTGGCTGGTTTCAGGATCACATCGAAACTGATCCCTCCTTGTTTCGCTTTTTGATTTTCTGTTTTAATAATTGAAATTAGTTAAAAACAGGGCATTTGGCTTCTTATTCTAAATAATACCTAAAATTCATTCATGTCTTTTTTTCCATTAAAAACATTACTTTTATATAGAAAATGTATCTCTAATGTTAAAAAATTAACATTTTAAAATGTAAAATGATCATGCCTTAAAGAAAATAAACTGATAAGGAAATTTTTTTTTAAAAGTTTGTCACAGCAGTTAATTACTAAAAAAAAAGGTCAAAGCAAAATGTATGCAATAATAAAATCTTTGTGCAGCGCAATAACAAGTTCAAGAAACAGTTTTAAGCAGACATGCATTAAAGACCAGCAAGCACATGTTATACTTTAATCATCAACAATGAATTTTTCTCTATGAAAACATTATGCCTATTAGGTCAATACACATGTGTATAGGCTATCAATTATTTACGATCTGTGTGAAGAAAAATAAGATAATTTCAATACACCAAATCCACGACATTCACAAATGGAATATTTTTTAAATTACCTTTACCCTTCCAAACAACAATAGCATCATATGCCTGTCGATTTGGGTGTATGCGATGCTGGACAGTCTTCTTTTTTTGTGTTTCCCTCATGCAAAGAAAACCGAACCAGCCGCACACTTTATAATCCCAATAAGCAGCATTGAAAAGATGTTATAAGCATTAAATGTAATGGTAAACTGCATGTTTAAAAATCCACACATTCCATAATATATCAAGCAGGTTTTTCAAAAAGCTTTTCAGTTATTACTTGAGCTTCACAAACATCAAATAGCTTGTCTTTCATTTTATCTATTACAACTATCTATTCCACTGAAATTCTTGAATAAAATTTATGACTTAACTTATAGGTTTATATTTTAAAATTAAAATACAGGAATTAGCTAAAAATAATTGATTTAAGATTTTTTAAAGTGCCATTTTAGGAAAGCGTAACCCTATTCTGATAGAAATTCAACCTAATGAGCACTAGCATCCTAATATTGGTAAATATGAGATTCAATGCAATATCAAATGATTTAATTCATGCCGTAAGATTATATTTAGCATTTCTTTTTTTAATTTTTACCTAGATCTCTGATCTGAAATTTTAAGAAACAACATTTTTTGAATAATATTTCAAACTTGGAGGAATAAGGCCCATTTAAATTTTCTATAAATCGATAGTAAGCAAATCTTGAATATACAACACGCTGGAAAAATTATGGTAGTTAAAACAATGGTGTAGCTAAATTACATTCTTACCTGAAGACATTTTTAGATTCTGTTGTAAAATTAACACTTAGATCCACAGAATTTAACTGAAACAAAAAAAAAAAAGGTTTTAATTAACCATCACAATATGTTAATGTATAGACAGAAGAAGTATTAAAAAAGGAATTGTGAGAACAAAAGCCAGTCTGACCCCAGACAAACTTGCAAGGCATGATGTCATCAGACCAGATCAATAACTAGCACAGGCTTATTTCTAGAAGCTAGCCAGCTATCTGGACAATTATTCATTGCCAGCACGGCTTACAAAGAATCCAGTAATATAAAAAAGGCAATAAAAGAAAGACACAGTTTGTCCAGAATAATAGCATTAAAATATTAAGAAGACATACTGATTCTCATCAACAGTCTTGAGTAGAATGACACACTGACAAATCCAGCTCACATCAAAATGCAGGGAAGGGGAGCAAGACACGGTATTCACATACCCTGCTGGCTGGCACCAGAAACAACTTGCATGGGAGAGCCAAGTTCCAATGACGGATCAATACTTAGACCAGTTCTTAGCAACAAAAAAAGTAAGCAACCCTCATCAGCCACATGGGAAAGCAATGTGTTGCCCTGCATTTAGTAATGCAATTTCATGTGTTAGAAGTAAATGACATTTTGTTACATTTTCAGTCCAGGATACACTGATGAAAAGAAAAAAAACTGGCAAACAGGACAACCACATGATGACTCATGTTCAATTTATATAGGCCTTACATGCATTGGTACAAATTAAATACAATTAAAACCAAGACAAATCTAAAAAGGCCACAGTAACCTTAAATTTTCTCTCAGTTCTGCATGTCTGTGCTATTAAGCTGCAGTACTAATCAATAATTGTTTACCCTTAGCGTGTATGGCACCACTTCTCTCCACCAACCCACTACAAGTATTTCTGAATGAATTGCTACAGAGTAGATAAGCCTTCAGTATTGATCCATCCATCTCAGTTACAGCATGAATCATTCCCATAGAAAATGGTGCATGAGTAAAGTATATCAGTGTCCTTTTTAGAGTACAGAATTATAAGTGACTGTAAATCTATAAACAAATCAGTTAAATACAGGATAGGCCTACATTTATATCTATATACTACTAAAACTCAAGTTTACATGCTTGATAATTCATTTTTTTTGTTTTTTGTTTGTCTGATTAGTTACAGGGGAGAATCTGCATTATGTGTAGAGCTGTAAAATAGTATTTGGGTAGAGAACATTGATTTATTTATATGATTATATGATTTATTTTCTTTTTACAATTTACAACAATTTTTTCAATTTTTTTTTAAAATAGATGTGATTGATAAAGTCTATCAAAACTTGGCGGGATACAGGGCAGGTGAAGTAGAATTCACCTGTTTCTGTGTCCTCAGCATATGAATGGATTGGCGGAACACTGGGCAGGTGAAGTAGAGTTGAGTAGGTCACCTGTGACGTCAGTATATGAAGGGATAGTGTGGTCAGACCCATGCTCAGCCAAAATCAGTGTTTTTAAAAGATAAATAACGTCTTTTTGAATATGGGGGTCTGGTTATTTTGTGATGATAAGTGACAGACGTGATGTCATTTATGGATGACCCCGAAAACCCAGTTATCTAGCTAGATAACGGGTAGTCTAGTATATCTTTAAAATCATAACTTGGAAGGGTAGTCTACAAAATAAACCAAATTTAAAACTTTGGAATCTAAGTGCAGATATTTTTTTATTAGTTGACATAAAATAAAACTAAAGCAGCACAGAGAAAAATTGCAACATCTTTTAAACTGTCTTTTAATTTAAATTCTAGACTGCGTAAACATTCAAATTTTAATCATATTTAAAGCAACTAGACCTACAGTCAATAAATTTTAAAATTTTAAAGTAGGTTAAAAAATGTATAAGTAGATGGGACTCTCTAAATGCAACTATTCACCCATAAACATTTTTAATTTTACATAGTCAGGACTCTGTCCATACTTTTTAAATTTAATAATACTCCAAAAAGATTCTCCAGAAGTATACTTTTAAAAATACAGATTTTTTTCTACACTTTTTTTTCTAAGACTGTGCGAAACCTTGTATGTAGGGCCAAACACCAATTTTTCCAGTTTGGTAAAAAAGACTGAGGTATAGTTGGTGACTTTGGTATAAATACCTGCCATTCAATAATTTAACTAGATTATCTGTAGTCTATGCCCTGTCTTACTGCCTCTGAATTCTGTGACAAATTTAACTTAAATTTAAAAAAATAAAGGTGTAGGGGCCTAAATGTAACTGATGTTGCAACACATCTATTATTTTATAGACTTTAAACTTGAGGAAAGAAAACTAAAGCCAAAGATGAATTTACTTATGAAATTTCATCTTGTATGAATGAATACTTACTTATAATACTTCATTTACAGGCCTAGATCTATATAGGCCTAATAACTATATATTATCAATATATATATATAATATTACATAGGCCTATCAAGTATCAATGGATAGTATTAATAAATTGGCTAATATTTTTTTTTAAATATTAGCTTTATTATTAGGCTAGGGGCCTATCTGTTCATTATCAATCATTCATTCATATGGATTCAATTATTTCAATACAATATCAATAGTGAATCGTTTAGATTTTCTAGCCCTTAGCTATTTTACTTTTAGTAAAAATCTAGATAGATATAGATTCTATCTAGATCTACCTAATCTAGATTTCTAGATGTATTTTAATTTTTATTTTAAGCCCCCCCCCCCCCTAACTATTAAAACTAAGCCCTGCCTTGCCTTAGCGGAATCAGCTGAATAGTGGAGTCTAGAAATTCACTCCTCTAACAGACTATAACTAGACCTATTCTAGATCTAGATTACTCTAGATCTAGAACTAGTCTAGATGTCTAGACGACTGCTTTCGCTCATCTCACAGACTCACACTTGAGACACTTGTAGCCGGTAGCCTGAGTCTGGCATCAGCAACACCGTGCCGTAGCGGCCTGTGTTTTCAAGGCTACGGGCAACAATCTGCACTGCTCTTTTATTTTAAAGCCTTTGATTACCAAGATTTGATCAAAAATTATCTCGCTTAAATAAATTTAAATAGCCGAATAGCCTAGGCTATAAGTGTAGTATTATAGTAATATACTCACAGTTGCTCTACGAGTGATTTCCACATCAATCGCACTAACAGTCTACTGTTGGTGTAGCCTGAACGGTTTATTGATTGAAAAAAATTGCGCGCGCATTTACACCTGTTTCTTTCATTACCATTGGTCGAATTTTTTAACATAAAATAACCGATGCATATGTTTATTATTAGGACCCTATGCTAGAAATATAGGCCTAGAATTTTAAGTCTAGATTAGGCCCTAGATCTAGATCATTTTATTTTTATTATTTTTCCATTCTTAAACGTTTTAATACAATAAAATTGCATGCCTAAAACAACTTGCACGACAAATGAACGCACCGAAATGTGTTTATTTAAAATTTAAAATAAATAGGCTAATACATTATGAAACAATTGACAAAACAAGGCGACTAGGCATCTTTCTTGGGTAAAGCTTGTCCACTTTTCTGCTAAAAGCAGTTTTCATGTATGGACCTCAGGGGCGGAACTACCATGCCAGCGGCCAGCCAGACCCCCGCAGTGGGGGGGGGGGGGATTAATCATTAAAAAAAAAATACAATGTAAATTACGTGCAATTTGCCTTGATGTTTGGTTCTTTAAAAAATACAGTAGCTGCTGTACGATTATTTTTATTTTTCACATTTATAGTTACAATAGCAGGCTCTTTCCGCAAACACTAAAATCAAAACCACTACACAAACTTGGTGTACAATTTTGATGACTTTCCGTGACTTCTTGCTTCCATTTAACAGCCAAATATGAGTGACGTAAAATGTTCACACATCGGCATTAGGCCTATAACTTATAACTGTTCGATCGGACCTCAAAAGTGTGCTTTGGTGGGGATGGAGGAGTTCTCTTTCTTACACAATCAAACGCACGCTGTCGCCGGCAAAGTTCTTTGGAAAAAAAAAAACAATAATAGCACGAGAAGCCGCTAGATATGTAGCGGACTTTCATGATGCACGGTAATTCTTTATAGCTTTGGTTAAAGGGGTTAAACTGCATTGTACTTTTTAGCGCAATTTCCATTCTGGAGAATTGCGTTTATTAACCCGTCATTTCTGTATGGATGGATGGATGGATGGATGGATGGATGGATGGATGGATGGATGGATGGATGGATGGATGGATGGATGGATGGACGGACGGATGGATGGATGGATGGATGGATGGATGGATGGATGGATGGATGGATGGATGGATGGATGGATGGATGGATGGATGGATGGATGGATGGATGGATGGATGGATGGATGGATGGATGGATGGATGGATGGATGGATGGATGGATGGATGGATGGATGGATGGATGGATGGATGGATGGATGGATGGATGGATGGATGGATGGATGGATGGATGGATGGATGGATGGATGGATGGATGGATGGATGGATGGATGGATAGATGGATGGATGGATGGATGGATGGATGTCCGCAGCTTTAAGTCGTATCTCCTCCTCAACGAAGCAATATCGAGGACTAGTTCCAAAGCAAAAATATTAAGCAAGTTCCAAGGATGATTGTGGGTCAAAAAAATTCCCGGGTTTCCTTCCTAGATTTCCCGGAAAAGCCAAAAAACCTCAAAAAAATGCAGTTTTTGGCTCATATCTCGGCAACCAGACCACTTAGCGACTTGAAACATTTACCAATCGACCTGCCATAATTTAGAACAATATTGCCGAAGAAAGTTTTCAAAAATATCCTTTCGTTCGGTCACAAATATTTTTTTTCTAAGCGCGACAACTAAACACCCCTTACACGTCCGCATTATTTAAAATTACATTATACATTATGATGCAAAAGTGTGACGTCGCACCATCTGAACCCCTCCCCTCATCACACACCTTCACAAAAGTACGGACCCTCCACCCCCCTACGAGTGCGACGTCATTTATGGTCGACCCCAAATGAGTTATTTAGAAAATGACTTAATAAACAGGCAAAGCGGTAGATTGATTTTATTTTCTTTCTTAATTTAAAAAATACACACACATGAAGAAAAAATTAAATGAATTATAACATAGCGACATAGATCTAGATCTATTCTTGTCTAGATTTAGATCTAGATCTACAATATGACTAGATCTAGATCTACAACTCAAACAATTATTTGGCCATTTCACAAAAATTGTCTCTGGCATAAAACTATCAAAGCTACTGCTAAGCTAGCATTGCGCGAAAGATTTTGTTCTTTGAACTGGCCGAATAAGCAATCGTTTTATTTATTTAGTTAGGCTAGTATATCTACTAATATCTAGATAAATAGATCTATATTAATTATATTTATTTAGTAAATCTAGATATCTCATCTGTTCTAGCCTAGAAATAGAAATTAAAATCCATATGTACAATATTGAATATTCTCAGACTCAGTCAGTCAGTATCAAGACCAAGTAATAAATTGCCAAGTATCAAGTATCATCAATATTTTATTATTTTTAATAAAAGTAAAGTATCACTAATTCACTAATGAATGACTAAGTAAGATTGACTGTGAACAGTGTAATGAGTGTATCAGCCAGTAGTTTACTCTTACTCTGCTGTTGTAGATTAGTAGACTCATAACTAAAAACTAGTCTAGACATCTAGATGTAGATCTAGATACTAGACTCTAGATCTTTCTAGTCTAGATACAATAATTAATACAATGATATTGAAATTGATGATAACGGCATTAACGGAGTCAGAACTCATCAACACGTCATCCTGATGCCTCAACTTAGAATTAAGATTACTTAGTTATTAGTTAAGAATAAGATTACTTACTTACTTATTAATACTTAAGAATAAGATTAAGACAAGAAGTTAGGGCTAGGCCCTACTTAGTGTTTATCAAGTTTATCTTTTTTTCCTCAGAGTTCTTAAATCTTATCTTAGGTAACAATAATAAATAAGGTGATACAAACTTGTTCTTGTAAAAAGAATGACCTTACTTGAGATAGATGGAGTCCAAGTAAATTTTCCCTTCACACCATATCCATGTCAGGTGGAGTACATGAGCAAGGTGCTCACTTGTCTTCAAAAGGTTAGTTACTAGATCTAGATTTGTAGATCTACTTTTGCTCTTAACATTTAAAAAATAGATTGTCCAGAAACAGGAACAACTTACTACATTTTGTTATAATTATGTTTATTGACGATACCTAATCCAAACTACACAATAGCGGCATATAACAACCTAACAGTAAATTTAAGAGACGAACGCTACTTATCTCATCAATCAGGTCTAAAAGTGTACTAAACATTGAAAAATGTCCATTAAAAGATTTTAAAAAGAAATTAAGTTACTGCATACAAAAACATTGTTAAATTACACTTTAACAATATGTCTTTTTTAAATTTGTATATCAATAATGATGCTTCTTCACAGAATCAAAACGGTGTACTAGAGAGTCCTACTGGGACAGGAAAAACATTGTCTTTGTTATGTGCCTCTCTGGCCTGGCAGGAGAGCAGACGAGCTCAAGTAGAATTAAATAAACAGCTTGGCATTGCCTCAGCATTATCATCTAATGAAAATATCAGCAATCAAACTCTGGAAAAACTAACTGCAAGTTTGCACACAGCAACTGGTGCATCATGGGGCTCTGATGAGTTTCGTAAGTTAGGGCAGTTGTAATTGTTTTGAGCTGAGACATGGCTTTAATTACAATCTAATTGAAGAAACAGTTAAGAGTGGGATTGTTACAAATATTGTTTACAGTTTTAAAAAATTGGAATTTCACTCTCTCCATTTTTTAATGTTTTAATTATTGAATAATATTCTGTGAGAAATGTTTCTAGCTTAGCTGTATTCCTCCTGTTATACTGCGAGATATCTAGCCATAAACATAAACCAACTCTGGATTTGCCAAATGTACAATTTTTGTTGTGTTACATGAAATACTTACATAACTTCATCTGTTGTAACAATTTACTCTAATCCTGCAATAGTTGTTCCAAGAATAATATATGCATCAAGGACTCACTCTCAACTTTCACAAGCAGTCCAGGAGTTGAAAAGAACTGCATATAACAGGTTGTTAATTTGTGTGTAGTGTATTTTACTTATCCTTTTTTGTTATTGGTATCAGCAGTTTAAAAATAATATATAGGCTAAATGTCATCTACTTAGCTTGTTTGACTCATTGTGTTAATGTTTAATATACAAATTAAATCATGACTTTTGTCTTTGTAAAGTGTTAAGTCATCAGTCATAGCTTCAAGGGAACAACTATGTATTCATCAGCAAGTGCAGAAGCTTACCAACAATGCAGCAAAAGTAAGTTATCAGTTTGACTTAATTCTTCTTATGTATGTTTTGTTTTTTGCATTGTTTTTAAAGGCCTTTTAAAGTTCAGTTTATGTTTTAATAGGTGCAAATGTGTAGAATCAAAGTGGGTGCCAGACAATGCCATTTTTACAACAATATTGAAGGTAAAAGCAGTCTTGTATATTACATTAATTAAACGTTAATCCATTTGCAAATGGTTCTTATAACTCTAAAGGATTGTATACTAAATGGGACTGCATACTGAATTCAGTATTTATTTAGTCCTTCTAAAGTTAAAGATACCTGTTGTTGATTTTATTTTTAAAAGTTATCTGGAAGAATAAATTAATTTAATTTTTGAAGTCATAATTTTTGGAGTAATACTTTTTTTCAGAATTTAAAAAGAAAAGTGATACTCGCAAAGTTATTGGGAATGTTGTTGATATTGAAGACATAATTAAAATTGGTCACAAAACAAAGTAAGATTTAAAATCAAGTAAAATTATTTTTTCATCAGCTAAATATTTATTTAATTCATAACCATTTTGGTTACCACTGAAACTGAATGAGGTGTAATCAAACGGCCATATTTTTCACCTGTAATTTCTTTCTGTAATTTGACTGATATAATTATATAATAATTAACTTGTACTGTTTTTATTAACTATTTTTTTTTTTTTGCATTAGCCTAGCTAGTGTATGTAAAGTTAAAGATTTAAATAAAATATTTGATGTTGCAGAACTTGTCCTTATTACATGGCAAGAGAATTGAAATCAGATTCTGATATTGTTTTTATGCCATACAATTATTTATTGGATAACAAGGTAAATATACAAAAGTGGGCATAAAGAAATATATATGTATATAACCTTTGAACTAATAAAGCTCCAACAGTTCAAAAGAACCTGATTTGATGTATATGATTGTTTCATTATAAAAAATGTTGTATTTGTTTCCAGTCTAGGAAAGCACATGGTGTTGAGTTACAGGGAAGCATAATCATCTTTGATGAAGCCCATAATTTGGTAATCAACTTTAAAAATACACCAATAGTATTTTCTTTTACTCTATCAACATCGTCATACATTTTAAATACATTTTCTTTCAAAATTTCTTTCAAGCAGTTTTGAAGTGTATATTTTTAATTTCCTAAAGGAAAAGATTTGTGAAGAGTCATCATCCTTTGATCTGAGCTCTCTTGATTTGGCGACAGCTATTGAAGAAACCACAAAGTTAGCAGAGAAAGTAGCTGAAATGTGTACAAGTGAAGCTGCTCTATCCCAGGGTGAAGATTCTGCTTTAAGTGAGCTATTTTTTCTGTCTTTTGTTAACACAAGGAACTATGAAAAAGTAATTCTCTCTGCAGTTTTTATATCAGTCACCTATAAAATTTAAGATTTTGGAATTTGCCTAGTGGGTAACATTTTTATTCCTTCTGTAGTTCCAGAGTTCAATTTGGAAGATGTTATCAGGTTAAAAAGTAAGTTGTGTTTTTTTTTTAATTATAAAAATTCTTTATAAAGTGAACTTAGATGTGAACCAAGAAAAGAATTTTTTTTAAAACTGATGTTGAAAATTTTTCATTTTTTTTCTAGAAATGTTTTTAGACATTGAAGAGAAGCTTGACAAAATTGAAATTCCGTCATCAGATGGGAAGACTTTGCCAGGAATGTTTGTGGCTTTGGATATCTATTTTATTATATATTTATGTATTTGTTAATGGCGCTATTTGAATATTATATCAGTAGAATTAACACATAAGTAATTATTCAACTGTTGATAGAGAGTTTTGTCACATTGAATTTTTTCTGTCCTGAATTCCTTTTTTTTTATAATTGTTATGAAAAAAAAAATATAATTTTAGTATTAGAAGTAGGCAGAAACTGATATTTGTTTCAATTTACAGGTTTATATTTGAGTTCTTGTCTGAGGTTAATATTACTTGGTCAACAAAAAATGTTGTGCTAGATGTTCTGGATAAAATGATAACTTTTCTTGCTAATGAAGGTAATTATTGAGACCCTTTATTGAATCAGATTGTCTCCCTTTTGTGAGTTATTTTACGCAATCTGTTTAATTATCACTCAGAAACTGTTACTTTTTGCTTACTTTTAGCAGTGATTAGGCAGTTAAATGACAAGTATGTCTTTCATACTTTGAACTTGTTATTCACACTTTGACTTTTTCAGCTCAGTATTATTTTCCACATTTTGCAAGAATTGTTTCCCCCCCCTCTATTCTTTTAGCACCGACATGAACGAAAATGTTTAGACAATGCCTCTGAATTTAGGTCAGCATTGTTTTAAAAAAATGCCTTTTTACCACTTTTAGAAAAAAAGTGGCATTTGTAGTGATTTCACGACCTTGAAGTATATCATTAAAAGTTTTATTCATCAAAATAACTTAGCAAATGGAGAAAATAACATTATACACTGGAGCTTAGCTAGTGCTGTGTTAGATTACTGAATGATTTGGATCATCAGTCTAGAGTTATGATTATTTATTTTTTTTTCAATGTTTTTACCTTTAAAGGTTACAGTTAGTGTACTTCATGTTGATAGATAATTTGTCAAACTAAAAATATAAAAAATCCTTTTCTAGATGGCAGTTCTCTCCTTCACACTAAAGGTGCTGGGCTTTCAAAATTCTCAGATTGTTTGAAGGTAAATCATATTTGCCCTTGTCTTGAGAAAAATATTTTTATTATCGTTTGTAATTCTTGTTTGTAGTTGTTAAAGACTGACACAAACTTCTTTAAGACAATATCTATTTGTATCTGAGTTTAATTTTTTAAAATTCAAATAAAATAAAATGTATTAATCTGCTAGTCCAGCATATTTTACTCCTTTTAAAAATTGAGCTCTGCAGTTAATGTGTACACTATATATAGATGTGCTTTTTTTAAAATTTAGATTGTGTTTAGTCAAGAACCCAGAGAAGCTTTGTCATTATCTTCTCATCAAAAACATTTGTCTCAACATTTCAAAGTAAGTCTTTTCTTTTATTGACTTACATTCTTTGTTTTCTCCAAAATTTTCTGAAATTAAAGAAAACCTTAATAATGGTTTTTACTGACTTCAGAATCTAAGCATTTTTTTTGTATTGCTCATAATAAGAAATGCACAACTTTCATTTTAAGGAAAGTTTTTTTTTTACTGTCTCAATATTACTATCTTATAGAAACTAGTACCTTGCGACTTAGAATAGTAAATCTTATTTTTTGCTATTCAATTATTTGTTTCAGGTTCATATACAAAAGAAAAACCCAAACAATCAATTTAAAAAAAAGATTGATTCTTGGGCATCCAATGCAAATGCAGATAAAAAAGGTAAAATTAACATTTTTCCTGTTATCAGTCAAGTTTATGATCATTGTAAACATCACATGCATGATTTTTATGAGTTGATTTATTCTACTACAGACAGTATAAATAAAACAATTTATTCGCAGAACTGGTCCTAAGCTACTGGTGTTTTAGCCCAGGCCACACAATGAAAGACCTTGTCGCCCATGGTGTGAAGGTTATCATTTTAACCAGTGGAACATTGTCTCCTCTAGAATCGTTTACACTGGAGATGCAAATGTTGGTTCAAATAATATTGTAACACTTTCTTTATTATTCTCACTTTAATACTAGGTATTACTACCATACAAATAATATTTTCAAGCAAAATCTTTTCTTGTAGTCTTTAGTAACTTGTTATGATTTATGTATCCTAATATCAATAGAATCCATTGATTAATCCATGTGAAATTGCACCTCTCCAGCCCCTTCCCTGTTCAACTTGAAAACCCACATGTCATCCAGAAAAGCCAAGTGTGGCTTGGTATTCTTTGTAAAGGCCCAGATGGGGCCATTCTAAATTCTGAATATAAAAACAGGTGGGATAAATAAACCTAGTTCTGCTTAAGAATTTTAAGTACATTGACTTAACTGTTGTGTTCCATTTTCAATACAATAAATCTTCCATGATGTAATTTGCTAGAGTTTTATTGCAAAGAATAGGTAAATTATTTTGTAAATTATAATGCATATTTAAAATTCCTTTCATTTATATTATTTTGTTTTTATTTTTTGAAGATCAACTGATGAATATAAGAAATCCCTTGGCAATACAATAGGTGTGTAGGCTACATGTTATTTTACTGTTAGCTGCAAATATTTTGAAAAAAAAAAGTTTGTTGTGTTGTTTTTTTTTAATTTCAGAACTTAATAACCTATTTTTTATACATACATTTAAAAGAATTTTTTTTTACAGTGAACTTTGCTAGGATTGTCCCTAATGGTTTGCTGGTGTTTTTTCCTTCCTACCCAGTGATGGAGAGTTGTATAGAGAAATGGAAGGTAAAAAACATTTTAATTTGCTATTCATTGGTTTCCCAACTTTAAAAAACTTTTGGTCACTGAGACTTTACCAACCCTAAAACTTTGATAAGTCAAGTTACACAAAACAGGATATATAAAAAAGCTAATAAAAAACTATAATAATTACAAGTTTTTATAAATGGAAACAAAAGAAGAAAACAGCACGATTTTGAAAAAAAAATATACAATCATGAACTTTTATTAAAATAACTAAAAAGAACAGCGTGGGTCACTTCAAATTTTTTTATTGAGGGTATTATTACTATAGACCTATAAATTTTCTTTTTAGCCACTTATACGGTGGTGCATTATTATGGGTCTATATTTAAAAAAATCATTTTCTTCTTCTTGTTAGTGCATATATAAATGTTATTAATGTTTTTCATTAACTTTTTAAATACTTTTAAAATTTAGCTGAAATTGAATCACACAGCTTAAAAAAAAGAAATGTGCACCAAATATATGTAAATAATGTGTGTGATTAAACATAAAAGTAGTATTTGAAATAGGAAACATTAATTTATTAAAAAAAAAAAAGAAATATCTAATTCAGTTAAAGGTTATGTCATGCTGGATGTCTGGATATCAATCCTTTCAAAGTGGTCTTAACTTTGCTAGCAATCAACCCATGACTTAAAAAGCATGAGGAATCCAGTTAAATATTAGCTAATTTAAAAAGCACCAAAACGTAATTCTGTCGGAGCAATGTTTGATTTAAATAAGGTATTAGTCTACAAATTGAGTATTTATTCACCTACTAGTTTTTAAATTTTAAAACCAAAGTGCTGCAATATTTCTGTAATTTATGAAGTCAAAGATTAGATAAGCAAATATATATTGGTTTTAATATTTATGTTTTCCTAAATAATAGAAGATGTTCCGCTTTCAGTAGTATTCAATTTCTCAGTATTAATGATTATAGGGAACATTATAAAGGTTCTCTCCCTTAGTTATTGTGCATTTTCTTTCATGGGAAGTAATTCAGACACTATATACATTAATTTTCAATTATAACTTTTTCAACATTGAATTGCATTCAAACTTAATAGACAGTGAGTGATATTAAACATTATTATAATAATAATAAAATGTCAGTTATATATATGTATATATATTTACTTATATCTGCATAAAATAATATCATCCATTTCTATTCAAGTCATCATGACTCCCAGCTTGGCAACAGTGTAGTGCAAACATTCAAATATATACTTTGCTTATTCTTACAAAATTGTGAACTTTATTTTCCCACAACATCAGATGACAAATCAGTGGAATGTTATCTCACAGTACAAGCCTGTTGTGGTCGAGCCAAAGGGTAAAGCTGCATTTACTGAGGTAGACTTCTCTCCCTTTATCTATTATCTTAGACATTATGTCAGATAAAACGAGCTATCTCTAAAATAGTTTTTACAATTTTATTGCAGGTAATGGATGAGTTTTATACTAAAATCAATGACCCAACTTTAAATGGAAGCATTTTTATGGCTGTCTGCAGAGGAAAGGTTTGCTGAAAACATTACACCATCTCGCTTAGTTTTTTACTTTGCACTATAAATCTTTTATTTTACTTTTCATTAGTGCAGGTTGTAAATTTACTCATAAATGTTTTTATTTAAATCTAATTAAAAAAATTATTGTATTGCTGTGCATCAGGTTAGTGAAGGCTTAGATTTTGCTGATATCAATGGACGTGCTGTGATAATTACTGGTTTGCCATACCCTCCTAAGTTCGATGCTAAAGTCCGTTTAAAGATGGAGTTTTTGAAAGAAAATAAACAAAACCTTAAGGTAATTGTCTACTTTAATTGTATCCCATTAACATTAGTATTATAAATTCTTGAGAGGGTTGCTAAACCAACAAGTCTTGAGTTTGAACCCTCTGGCAGATGTGGCTCGACAGCTGGGGACAGCAATTCTTCTATGAGAGACAACCACAAAATCAAACAAATGCCACCTTGTAGTTTGTTCTTGGTTGGACAAAGGCTATGAAAGCAAATCCAAAAAGAAAAGCAGGCTAAAATCCGAATGAGCGACCTATATGGTGCATAACAAGTTGATACGTAATACTTAATTGTTTTGGAGGGAATCCATTCCAACACTAAAATAAAGGAAGAAGAGAAGAATAAATCCTTGGTTGCCGTATGAGAATGTTGATACGTATACTTTTCTCTCCCAGGGATTGGATGGAAATATGTGGTACTGTCAGCAGGCAACTAGAGCAGTCAATCAAGCCATAGGTCGTGTCATCAGGCACAATAAAGACTACGGTGCCATTGTGCTATGTGATACCAGGTCAAATTCCATTCAATAGTTTCTCTATATTCTGTCCACAGTCACATTGTTTTTAATAGTTAGTATGTTGTACTACGGTGCCATTGTGCTATGTGATACCAGGTCAAATTCCATTCAATAGTTTCTCTATATTCTGTCAACAGTCTCATTGTTTTTAATAGTTAGTATGTTGTACTACGGTGTATGTGATACCAGGTCAAATTCCATTCAATAGTTTCTTTATATTCTGTCAACAGTCTCATTGTTTTTAATAGTTAGTATGTTGTACTACGGTGCCATTGTGCTATGTGATACCAGGTCAAATTCCATTCAATAGTTTCTCTATATTCTGTCCACAGTCTCATTGTTTTTAATAGTTAGTATGTTGTACTACGGTGCCATTGTGCTATGTGATACCAGTAGGTAGTCCAAACTGGCGAAAAAGTGCGTTTTAGGGTCAGTTTTTGCGGTTTTCAAAAAAAAAAATTCACTACTTCTAGTTGTCCTATAAGAATAAAAATTATATGTCAATAAAGTTTAAGTCTTTATCTGTCGTAATCTGGTATTTTTATATCTGTAACACATGTTTGAATGTGTTTTATATTTGTTTGAAAAGTATCAGTTACGTCAACAAATTTCACCGTTTTGCGTGTACCGATCGACCCCACACTGTTTTATTTGGTCGCGGCTTCGCGACGAAGCATCGTAGAAGCATAATCTTAATGTCATTTTAAAGATCGAATTCTATGCTATCGTTTGATGTATAAATTGAAAAAATAACTTATTTATTTCATTTAAAAAATACAGATTTTAAACTTTAAATGACGATATATACACGGAAACAAACTAATTCTGTTTCAATTTTTACACCGATGTAAAGTTCAGTTTTATAACTACTTTGTGTTGTAAATTCAAGTATTTCTGATTTACGGTCGCGAAGCCGTACCCCCAATAAACATATAACCCTCGAGTCGACTTTCAGCCCCGAGTAAGTTGCTCGCCGAACGGTTTTAAAGGTTGACGACCGATGATGCTAAACGGATTTTACCCTTGCTAGAGCCTTCAAACAAGTTGTAAGTACCATTTTTAAAGTTTCATTTCCATTTTAATAAATGAATTTTAAGTTTGAATGTCAGTTTGGTTTAATTAGTACACGTTATTAATGTAAATTTGAAAGCTACAAGTCCACGGTTTTAGCGTGTGAACTACGCTTGTACACAGGGTGTGTTTAGACGTGAAGCTATTTAATTCAGGACATTCTATGGACTTGAAATATGGATGCACTTAACTATTAGATGCTAGTGTTTACTAATTCTTTAAAATCTATTGACTGGGATCAATGATAGGGTCGTATTACTACAGTTTATCTGGACTATCACGTCAAAATTATGAATCGACAAATTCAAAATGGCCACCAGACTATCCTGGTTACTATGTGGACGAACTCAATTATTTACAGGGAACGAAGGTTAAATACTTATAAAATACTAATGAAACACAAAAGAAATTTATAATTATAATAACTATACATTTTTATCAATGTATTTAAAACAAAAGACACTAAATTTGAAGGACTAATGTGATTAATTTTTTTATTTTCTGTTGTGCACTCTGATTCTGATTCACCTGCTAAATAATGTGAAATGGTCTGCGCCAGTCTCCGTAATAAAATGTACCAGATCAATTTTTAGATGGTTGTGCAATTTATTAAGATTGTACATGTTGTGACTTAGTTTTAAATGTTATATTAGTTGTAAGTGTAAGTAGTACTAGTAGTATTTCTCATTATTTATTTATTTTATATGCATATAATAGTAACAATGAAGGACAGTTAAGTTGTCCTATAGGATGTTGAGAACCACAGTATGGCATCTTCATCATTGGATATCTCAACCATTGTGGGACAAGCAACGATTATTTCAAATTTCATTCAGTAGAATTACTCTTAAAAATATATATTAAAAATATAAATTACTTTTAACAAAAAGGTGTTTTCAGGCTTTTTCATATGTTTCCAGTTATAGTCATAGGACAAATAGTAGGCCTACACAATAGGCTAGTAGTAAATTTAATTATATTTTATTAATCACTAAATCAATTGTTCGTTCCATAGCTGGAGACATTTACGGTGGCCTATCCAGAACTTTCCTTACAAGGGAAGGGAAGAAGGCCAATACCCCACTCCCCCCTCCCCCCTACAATTCCCAAAACATATTACTTACTCTTGATGCTCCACAAGATCAAGGTTGAGGGAAACAAGACGTACAAAGATGTTCCCCCAAAACTGTTCCCCCAAAGCAGTTATCAGGTTTGAAAAGAAACCAAAGCATGTGGCATCAACTGCTGCATCACTTGTAGGCATCACGTCTTTATTAAACTACATTACATTACATTTACTCTACTAAATTTTGATTCTGTTTCTCCTGCACTAGATAACTGTGGTATTTTTTAAAATAATATTTTAACTCATGTGATTTTTGAAAATAATTAACACATTTTTCCACGTCGACAATAATTTTAGAGTTATTCCAAAGCAAAAAAAAAAAATTGAATTTTTTTTTTTTTTTATGAAAATAAAAGTGACCAAAACGCATATTTGTCATTTTCAATTATTTTTTTACCTTAGAAAGACTCATTTTAGATGACTGAAAAAAATTGGGCATATATATTACAAACTTTGCAGCAACTTTACCAATTTCCACACTTCTATGTTATTTAGTTTTAAAAATATGGGTTCTCAAAAATGGCACTTTTTGAAAATCAGTTTTTTACCAAATTTTGCTTTTTTAAAAATCGCATAACTTTTTTATTTATTGAGATATTTTTATAAAATTTGTGGCATAGACCTTACAATTAAAAGTTCTTTCATGACATACTCACTCCAGAAGTCTGCAATCAATAGTTAATTTCAGTTTGGACTACCTAATACCAGGTCAAATTCCATTCAATAGTTTCTCTATATTCTGTCAACAGTCTCATTGTTTTTAATAGTTAGTATGTTGTACTACGGTGTATGTGATACCAGGTCAAATTCCATTCAATACTTTCTTTATATTCTGTCAACAGTCTCATTGTTTTTAATAGTATGTTGTACTACGGTGCCATTGTGCTATGTGATACCAGGTCAAATTCCATTCAATAGTTTGTCTATATTCTGTCAACAGTCTCATTGTTTTTTATAGTTAGTGTGTTGTACTACGGTGCCATTGTGCTATGTGATACCAGGTCAAATTCCATTCAATAGTTCCTCTATATTCTGACCACAGTCTCATTGTTTTTTATAGTTAGTATGTTGTACTACGGTGCCATTGTGCTATGTGATACCAGGTCAAAATCTGTTCAATAGTTTGTCTATATTTTGACCACAGTATAATTTTTTTTACAGTTAGTGTGTTGTTGTAACCAGAGATCTTGTTTCACCTGATATTATTGTTCTCCAGATTTTCCTCCTTTGACAGTAAGAAATCTTTGCCACTGTGGGTGAGAGACCAGGCCCAAGTTTTCAGCAACTTTGGGTTAGCCCTAAAGGACGTCATCAAATTTTTCAAAGAAGCTGAAAAAAATGTGAGAAACTTTTGGTCTTTTCAGTGTTGTATTTGAACTTATACAAGTTACCATACAGCAATTTCTGAAGCATTTGTTTCAGTGGACAAGAGCTATTATAATATTGTGTTTTCATTAGGAACTAAATCATTACCCCCTATTGTGATATAAAAATGAAAAGTTCCCTTTTGAACCTGATGGTCTATGGGTCAAGTGAAGTAGAGTTGACCCATTTCTGTGACACCTTTACTTTCCTTAATGTGAGTCAGGTACCCATCAGAGCTGGGTGGACTTAGATACGTTCTTTGGACTTGAACTGGGATTTGAACTTATGGGTTAGCACTCGTATACTCTACCATTTGACCACGCTATCCGACCCTATTGTGATGTATTCTGTTAAATTAGATATTTAAAAACATTCTCCACCTTGTTACTGAATCGTCGTACTTTTGTACTTCAGTTTCCCACCCCATTACAGAAGCCTCACATACCCAGAGCAAACCACAGCAGTGAAGACACCAGTATTGTCAGCGGGGCCTGTTTTGAGCCTAGTTTTTCTAGAAAATCACAAGGTCGACCTCACTTACCAATCACCTATGAGAGAGCTTGTGATGTTGCCTGTCATATCCCTGGTCTAAGCAAAACAACAGGTCTTTAAAGTATTAAATACTTAAACTTGATAATTTTCTTAAAGCAGCAAATATACATTCAAAATATTTTTAAAAATTGTTGTAACTTTTCTCGCATTTAATTTTTAAATATGTGCTTAATGTATTATTTTATCAGTACATCAAAACGGTTTACACTAATTTGAATTTAAATAGATGAACCAGATTCCATTTGCAAGGAATATAGTCAGCAGAGGTCAGGGGTTACATTCAGCAAGAAAAGATCTTTACTAGAAGCCTTAGAGTCAGCTGAGGTATGTCAATCTTACTATAGTGAACTATGGATTTGTTCTAATTCATAATTAACATGGACAACATGTTGTTATCTATGATAATCATTTGTTAAATTTCCCAACTGTAAGATGGTAATTGATGATTGTTATTCTTTGTAGGAAAAAGCAAATGAAGATGTTAGTAAAAATGGAACAAGCTCTGCATCAGAGGTAGTTTGAGGAAAATAAATCAAACTTTTGGAATTTCACCTTGGTGATATTTTTTTATTGTGTACAAAAATAAAAAATTGTATGAAATTATAACAGTACATTATAAAATATTCTGACAATAAAGCACATAAAAATTACCTTTTATATTCCAGTTTTTACCACCTCAGCCAATTAAGAGAAAACTTCCAGGAAAGCAAAAGAAAATCAAACTCAAGGTAAAATACAGGATGTTAAGTTACACATTGTATTAAGGGTTTATTTACTTACATAGAAATTATTTAGAGTAAACAGGGCCTACTATAAAATATGTTTGAAACAAAATATATTTTATATATTTTAATTTATTTACTATTTAATTGCTGTAAACTTCTATGAACTTGACACTGAAGAGTTTGTGTCCACCCAACAGCCATCCCCCTCAACAGAAGTGATCATCTCTAACTCTGAGACTGAAGCAAAAGCCAAAGTTGGTGAGATGAAGAACAAGATGGTGGTCGAGTCCTCACAAAACTATGTTGCCGAGGTAAACAAGTATCATCATTGTAATCTATCAGAAATGTGATTAGTTCTAGCGTTAAACATCATCATTGTAAGTATCAGAAATGTAAGACCAATATGTAAACAGGAAACATGTTCACATTGTGTAAGCTGTTGTCATTAAACCTGACAAAAATTCTTTTTATTTTTAAATACTTCTTGGTCTTAAAAAGGGAATTTATTGTTTAGTGTGTAACAGAATTACACAGACACCTGGAATAGGTTACTTTCTCCTCCTGCAGGTCAAGTCTGTGTTGACCGCAGATGAGTACAAAAAGTTTTCAGAGACTCTGGTCAACTATAAAAAAGACCGCCAGATTCACTCTGTAGTGCCGGTGCTTGCTGACCTTTTCACAGTTTCACAACAAAAATACCACCTTTTTCAGAGTAAGTTTTGTCTTTGTTTACAAAAATACCACCTTTTTCAGAGTAAGATTTGTCTTGGATGTGTTTACACAAATACCACCTTTTTCAGAGTAAGATTTGTCTTGGATGTGTTTAAGAATTTTCTTCCCATTTATTTCAATTTTCTAATTTTAATATTTAGTGGACATTGTTTACAGCCGAATATATCTTTAACAATTAAAATTTAATTGTATTCTTTAGAGTTTTTTAGATTTGTTCGACAAGAAGACAAACAGTATTATGCACGGACATGCTTTGAGATAACAGGCCTGAAGTGCAGCACACAATCATCTTTCCTTGACCTTCACAAGCGGCCGCATTCAACGCAGGTCAATTTTACTCAGGTCAAAACATTTAAAAAAGATGAGCAAATGACAGGACAGGCAGTAGCAGAATGTAGCCACAGAGGGTAAGTTCATAAAACAAGAGTTGGAAGTGTTTGAAAGCCATATATCAAGTGTATTAAAAACAAGAGCTAAGAAGAGTTTAAAGGTCATATATCAAGTGTATATAGAAAACATGAGTCAGGAAGGGTTTGAAGGCTATATATCATGTGTATTTAAGAGTTAGGAGGGTTAGAAAGCATTATATCAAGAATAATTGAAACAAGTTAGGAAGGGTTTGAAGGCTATCTATCATTTGTATTTAAGAGTTAGGAAGGGTTTGAAAGCCATACATCAAGTATATTTGAAATGAGTTAGGAATGGTTTGATGGCCATATATCATGTAGTGTTTTCTATTTTTAGTGTCACCCAGTCAGTGTTTGACAGATCAAGTCTACAAGCAGAAATGACAGCCAGCTGGTCTGGTCAGTCAGCCAGCAGGACTGGTCAGTCAACCAGCAGTACTGGTCAGTTAACCAGTTCATCTGGAGCTGAGAGAAAAGGTATTTCACTTGCAGTGGATTTTTTCTATAGCGATTACATGAATGTTGTGTTTAGATTATGTAACTTTGCTTCAGGTACAAAATCTCAACAAAATAATTGTAGTTGTCCCTATAAAGTATGTGGCTTTGTCTCATTAAGGTGTTGAAGTAATATACTGGGTCTAATATTTATGCAACATTGTGCTTGCTCTCAAACCATTTTACATAAAATATGGAGAACATTTATTTTCCATGGGTAGAAAGAAGTGGTTTGGGAAAATAAGGTACTATCAAGGACATCTACTAAGTTGGTAATAAGTTTACCTTTAAATCAGGAATAATTATGAATCCAACTTTGGGCATTGGAATCGGACAAAATAAAAATCTGGGATTTATTTGTTCTAATTCTTCAACCGTTTTAACCAACAATAAATTCTTGAGGTAAAAACACAAACCGCTTGCATCTCTGTTGATCATGAGCCCTGTGTTGCTACCAGCGCATGCACATGCCCCAACTGAGCCTGGCTACAACTATCAACATCCTCCACTTTGATCTCCAGAGTTCCGAGGCTTCCTCCCTCATTACAAAAACACTGTCAACTTAACCCTGCTAAAAATGCAAGAAGACGGCCAAGTTGTAATGCGGTCAAAACGCCTGAGTCAGAAGTCTGCCGCCACGCAGGAAGGCCACACCCTGTGGAGCTCTGACAGAAAGAACCTACCGCAGTTTGTGCATGATGACAGAAAACATTACCACGAGCTGGTCAGGAAAGGTTTCATTGATCCACAAGAAGACATTTTTACCCCGGATATGTTTGTCTACCCCAGGACTTGGGAGGAGGCAAGGGCGGGGCTCAGGCGAGAGTTTGAAGCTTTTACGACAGGTCAATTTATATCCACTCTGTCTCACACAAATACTTTTCTTTTCAAAATGTTAATTTGTATTTGTTCACAGGACACACTTATACATTTCTTTACAAAATGTTAATATTTTAATCAACACAAGTTAATGTATATCAGCTAATTTACAAAAAATATTTATGAGAATGTTGTCAATTAGTTTAATTAGACTAAATAATTATGAGCATCAGCTTTAACTACTGGCATGAACAGCTTTGTTGTTACAATACTTTGTTCTCCTGGGTATTTCCCATACTTCTTTTTAAATTATTTTCCTACATTGAATTATTTATTTAAAAACACTTTCTATTCAAAAAGACAGTAATAGTAATTACATGTCACCTGCAATTACAAAATGTCACATGGGTTACATGACCTAGTGACTGGAAGATTCAATAGTGTTGATTGATGTCTAGAATTAAAGCTCATTGTGGGTGGCTGTCAGTGTTTCTTCCAGACTTTTTTCTCCGGGGGTGGGGGCACTTGAAATTTTCGAGGGGGGGGGGGGGTTGGACACTGTTTCTATTTAAATTATATAAATTTCATTTCGTTCGGGGGGGGGGGGGGGTAGAATTTTTTCAAAGAGATGCCTGGAAGAAACTCTGATGGCTGTGTTAGTAGTACCAACAGTAGAACTGTCTAGTCTTGCTTTGTTTTTTGTTTAATGTGGTGGCATTGCTATGTGTTAGCAGTCCAAAATTAATCTGACTGCCAGATGAGATTGTTATTACAGTAACAGATGGTCGGATGATTACTTGAGTAAGATTGGCCTTATATTACTGAGTAGGCCGGATGTGTAGAACTCAAGGCCAAATGGCCTGACTACATCAGCATGTAGTGAGCACACCAGAGAAGACTAGTTTACTTGTTCCATCACACTTAAGTTGTCTATAACCTAGCATTTTGTCTTTATTTATGAAGACAACATTTTTACTCTTAATTTTTGTTGTGTTTCAGACAACACCATCTTCTCTACATGTCTATTGTGTAGCAAGCCACCAGAGAATGGTCTAAGACATGAGTGTGGCGCCATCTGTTGTTTTCTGTGTTGGAAGAGTCAGGTCTTTGAGGTTAGTGTCAAATGTTTTAGAACATAACTGAGTATATGTTTGTACAGATGATATAATTAATTAATGCTAATAATGACCAAAGATCTAACAATTTAATTAATGAGTGTAAATAATGACCTAACTAATTTCTCCAGGGACCTGAGGACAGGAAATGTCCGTACCCTCATTGTGGTGCCAGAGTCAAGAGGAAACACCTGAGACCTGTGGGGAAGAGTGGAGAGTCCTGAGAGTCACCTGGATACACCTGTGACCTGTGGGGAGCCTGAGGGTCACCTGGATACACCTGTGATCTGTGGGGAGCCTGAGGGTCACCTGTGGCCTGTGGGGAGTCCTTAGAGTCACCTGGATACACCTGCCACCTGTGGGGAGCCTGAGGGTCACCTGTGGCCTGTGGGGAGTCCTTAGAGTCACCTGGATACACATGTGATCTATGGGGAGTCCTGAGGGTCACCTGGAAACACCTGCCACCTGTGGGGAGTCTGAGGGTCACCTTTAAATACCTGTGACCTGAGAGGAGCCTGAGGGTTACCTGTGACCTATGGGGACCCTGAGGGTCACCTGGAAATACCTGCCACCTCTGGGGAGCCTGAGGGTCACCTGTTCTGACGGAATGGTATTTTTTAGCTGGACTAAAATGTGTTCACTATTGACATTGTGTAGCCCATCAGTATAGCAGACTTGGTTGTCACAATGTGAATATTTTGAGATCTTGACTGACTGTCCTAGAGTTCATGGGTGCAAATTTTGAGATTTATGTTTTAAAAATTGTCTTTCTGTTTGGAATTATCAAACATTCCAAACTTTTCCTGTCAGGACTTAGGAAAAAATGTTTTACATGTAGATAAAAGTTGTTTAAAATAAATTTTTAAAATTCAATCCCTTGTTTTACATTATTCAGCCACTCTTGCACATTTTCAAACATTAAAATTGTAATGATTTCACATTTATATTTTTGGATTGGAAATGTGGTCTCTTTTTACCTATTTAAAGTGAATTAAGTTAACATCACAAGATTCGACATAATGCACCAGTCCATTCATATTAGATGAAACTAATATACTACAACTACTCCATAGGATGTAAAGGAAATGGAAATAGATGAAAGGAATTTAATATTTAAAAAAATTATATTTTAAAACTGCTAACTAGTTGATGACAGCAGAGCTCAGCGTTTATCAGAAAAATGTGTACGTGTTTTCCCACATAACCGACATGCTTAGAACTGACTTGAAACTGTCTGAAGCTGTTTTATACACTCGTCCAAAACAAGTTGAACTAAACATCTAATTAACAGGGTAGACAACTTACTCTGGCTTGATTTGCTCGAGTTATACTGAGTTCAGTCCCATGCTTTCTCATTCACAAGAAAGCAAAATGTACACAAATCTTCACATTTGCTTTGAGTTATATTTATAAACGCATTTTTTTTTTTACAGATGCTGTCATGCTGTCCATGATTTAAAAGTTTTAAGAATGAGAACTAGTTATGACTCAGTGCTGATCATGTCCTCAGTTAGTGCTGGTCAGTTCCTCAGTTAGTGTTGGTCAGTTCTTCAGTTAGTGCTGGTCAGTTCCTCAGCTAGTGCTGGTCAGTTCCTCACTTAGTGCTGGTCAGTTCCTCAGCCAGTGCTGGTCAGTTCCTCACTCAGTGCTGGTCAGTTCCTCAGCCAGTGCTGGTCAGTTCCTCACTCAGTGCTGGTCAGTTCCTCAGCCAGTGCTGGTCAGTTCCTCAGCTAGTGTTGGTCAGTTCCTCGGCTAGTGCTGGTCAGTTCTTTACTCAACATGGGCAGTGATTTAGTCATACTCTACCAAGACTAAAACTTTAGATTGGGCTTCCAAGTCCATTCAAAATTTCCGTTAAGATCCTATTAGATCCAGACTAACAATCTTGGTAAAATGAGGCCTAAATATGAGGTTAGTGACTTTCTTGAACTGTCAGCCATAAACTTTGGAAGAAGCATTGGCTGGCAGTGGTGAAAGTTAACATAAACATATCCACTCAAACAAACGTAAACAGGCCTACACAATGTGGTCTTGTTCAATCTTTACACTACCCCCCCACCCCCTTTACTTTCATAGAATGAATAAAAATGTATTTTCTTCTGTCTTTTGATGTTATTTTTTTTTCTTCTTAGTTTGTGTATAGATCACGTTTTTCACCTTGACCTTAGACTGGGTGTTATGAGTAACAATCCGGTTTAATGCCGTCTGTATATAACGCCACGAGCATGCGCAGTCGTCGGCTGTGACGTAATGTCCGTAAAAAAAAAACAGTACGATGGCAGTTTGACAGATTGATGGTGAGATGTTATTGAACTATTTTTGCCGTCAATTCCTAAAAAAGTGTGAGCTAGGACTTAACCAAAGTTATGTTGAATTTAATCCGAATGGGGGAGTGTTGGTGACACCGATGTTCGACAACACAGATCTAGTCTAGATCTACTCATTCGTCAATAGTTGTGTTAAGTTAGTAGTAGTAGGCTATTCAGTGGTATCAGAAGGCGGGAGCTGGGGGTGCTGTTCGCACCGGGTGACACCTTTTTGGGGGTGACACCAAATACACAAATCTTCAAATTTACTGACAAAACAATGTTTTATCCATTAGGATAAGTGAAATAGTAGGGGGAGAGGGATGACACCAAACCGAATATGTTAATTTTTTATGGGGGGGGGGGGGGGTGACAACTTCAGATACCACACCGGGTGGCATCCACCTAGTGACCCCACTTAAAGTATTGCAAACTCAGGTTTAGAATTATGGTCAGTAAGTAGGGCTAGGCCACGACTTGGGTTAGGGGTAGGGTAAGTCATATTTTTATTTGGCTAACAACTAGTAATCTGACCCCCCGCCCCTTAAAAAAAACAACTTAAATATTGAGGCTTCCCCCCCCCCCCTTGTAAGGAGTTGTCTAAGGCGACTCAGGTATGTGAACATATTCAGGCACAACATTATGAATAATAAGAATAACCAAAGAATGGGCGTGGGGTTTTAAATCTTCACTTGGTTCAAAGTCTAAAGGAGTTCTCAGTTGTCCCAAAATTACGTGAAATTCATAGGCGGGAATGGGGAGGGTGGCTAATTTGTTTCATTCCAAGGGACATAATTCTGTTAAAAAACTGACAATAAGCAAATACATTATTATCAATAATGGATCCTGTAAGATTTTCAAATTTAATTGAGGAAAATTTTTTTTTTTTTAAAGTTGAAACTTTTCTGCTATATCGTCTGCTAGCCTGCAGTAACAAAACATGAAAAGAATAAGAAAGCAAGTTGCACGTGTTCTCGTATCATCTCGCGATAACTCCTGTGTTAATACCATCCCCGTGCAATTAGCCTAATGCAAAGAGACAGACGCACTGATAAGGGGAAAGAGCGACGTGTGCAGATGCTAATTAATGTAACAACCCATTTTTTTACTACCTTATACCTTCACCCCCCTTCCATTCCTTAGCTCAGCTATAAATAAATATTCTTTACATTTACACCAAAACTTCCGATATTCCCGGATTGAGTGATTCTATTGTCACAATAAGCCATGCAACCACGCTTATCAGCCGAAAGATTTTTAGCGTGTAAATACGTGCTGTGTGACACTACATCCTAAGGCTTAGCCTAAGCCTTTTCGATTTTTTGCGAAATTACCAACACTTGAAACTGGATCGCGTCTGTATTTGTTTGCCCCTCTCGCGTAATCAGGTGCAATAAAACCAAAGCTGCCAGTAAATTATAGTGAAGTGGGTAGATGTGGCATGTCTTTGACAAAACAATTGCTGGACAAAAGTTGCTGAACTAGCTAGGGCATGTCGACCTTCCAGTGATAAAAATTCAGCAGCGGAAGTAATAGAAATGTATAGTTCAATGTGTCACCGCTTGTCATAGGCCGAAGAAAAGCGATCAGCCGAACTGAATCACAGCAGTCAAGAAGGGAAATATCTCTGTAGGAGAAGGGTGGGACGACACTTTTATTTAATAATATAATTTTTTTAATCAGGCTCGGTTTTATGTTTGGTGCAGTTAGCTCAGTATTTATTTTTGGCACCCTATAACACGTTGTGTCAGCTTGCCCTAATGTCAGCTTGCCCTAATGTCAGCTTGCCCTAATGTCAGCTTGCCCTAATGTCAGCTTGCCCTAATGTCAGTTTGCTCTAATGTCAGTTTGCCCTAAT
This sequence comes from Physella acuta, assembly GCF_028476545.2. Lineage (NCBI taxonomy): Eukaryota > Metazoa > Mollusca > Gastropoda > Physidae > Physella > Physella acuta. Next base: position 142,017 of record NW_026731697.1, read on the forward strand.
GTCAGTTTGCCCTAATGTCAGTTTGCTCTAATGTCAGTTTGCCCTAATGTCAGTTTGCCCTAATGTCAGTTTGCCCTAATGTCAGCTTGCCCTAATGTCAGCTTGCCCTAATGTCAGTTTGCCCTAATGTCAGCTTGCCCTAATGTCAGTTTGCCCTAATGTCAGCTTGCCCTAATGTCAGCTTGCCCTAATGTCAGCTTGCCCTAATGTCAGCTTGCCCTTATGTCAGTTTGCCCTAATGTCAGCTTGCCCTAATGTCAGCTTGCCCTTATGTCAGCTTACCTTGATGTCAGGTTCCCCCAATGTGTATATTAAAACTAACAGTTGTAACTTCTATATATCAACGTCCTTTACATCTACACATCACGAATGATTGGCCTTAATGAACTAAATGCTGCTCTCATCCAGCATGAATGACGTAGTCCATAATTTTGGTTGCACAGACTATCTATGGGTTAATTAGTGTGAACAAATGTATTAGTGTCGCCATTCTCCCGTCGGTATAAACGTTACTTCTACATTTGTAAAATATAGAAACCACCTAGAAATATTTGGACCCTAAAGTGTACAAACGGTGGAATTGTTAAGAAAGAAAAGACATGCGCACTGAACACGTTATGTTACTGACGAAAGTTGCGGTTCACTTCCTGTGAACGTATTTTGAAACACAGACGTGAAGAAGTCCCGAGAGATCATTAAAATTTCTCGCGAGATTTCAGTAGGAGATTTGTTGGATACTGCGAGGGGGGGGGTGGCTTAATGGGGTGAAATACAAATTACCTCTGGCATGTCCAACAACTGCACGTGCTGTAATGGCAGCGCTAAAGGAGGGGAGAGAAGGTGAGGAATATAGTGGGGGCTGGGATGGGAGGGTAATCTCAAGTAGGAGACCAATGGGAGGGTTAAGGAATTTAGGATGATGCATTTTGTCAAGCAGTAGTTAAGGTCGATGGTATAACTAGGTTTCATTCAGCCGTAATAAAAAAAAAACATTAACAAAAGTCTACACAGGATTACTTTCAGACGTTTTTGATCCCTGAAAGGGGGGGGGGGATTTGAAAGTTCGTGTGGGGGGGGGGGGACGACACTCGGAATTTGAAATTTTCGCCACGATGATGATGATTTAAGTACATTTTTTCTAATAAAATGGTATTTTTTTTCTTTTTCGTCCGCGTTGGTGGGGGGGGGGGGGGGGGGGATGCCAGAAAGAAACATTTATTTTCGATGGCCACCTGTACTTTTAGGATTTGTTTTTCAATCAAGGGATAGTGACCGTCTTATTGTCATTGACCAAGTCTGTCTTATTGTCACCGAGGGTTGTGGTTAGTTTGACTTGTCATTGACCAAAGTCTGACTTTTCACTTTTGATCAAAATTCTGTCGTTTCCACATTCGCCATTCGTTTAAAACTAAAGCATTGATCCGAAAGTTTACAGTAATCACCCTGTTGTGTTGTTGGATATATAAGTTACAACATTTTATTTGATGATCGAATGGTATTGGCAATATTTTTAAAAAAAAAATGTGCCTACGTTTTAACATTTTGTGTGTTGAAAACTGAAATATTTTTCTGTTTAAATATTTGACTCCATGTTGTTTTTTTAATGTTTCAACTTTTTGTTGTGTTAAGCTGATGATTTTTGACGTATATTACAATGGGATGAGCCGCCACAAGCACTTGAGCCAAGTGGGGCCAGGACGCGGGGCAAGTCAGAGCCGACAGAATGTATGTCAATATGTCAAGTAGAATGTATGTCAGTGCGTCTGTCAGTGGCGTCACACGGTTCTCCAGTACAGTAACTATTCGAATCTGTCAGAGCTCGTCTTGTTTAAAGTACATTTTCGTTTACAGCGGGGGTGGGGGGTAGGGGGTTTAGGCTTGTATCGCCGAGTTGGCGTTTCCCAGTCTTCTGCTCGGGTCTTCCCGCAGCAGACGAACAAAGAATTGACCTCCCTTTGCCGTCAAACTTCTTTCGTCTGCCGTTCACCGGCAGGGGAGGATAACTCAGTGAAACGAAAAGTATTTTCTTATCGTGGATAGTCGAGAGCGGTTGTGAAGGCGCTCCGCGGATTAAAGGATGGAGCCGACTCCTCGGATATATGTGTTAATCTTCCTGATCTGTGCACTCAGTGCCGCCGTATGGGCGTGTCCGGAAAAATGTTTTTGTGCCCGGACCAACGTCAGGTGTATGTTTGCTAATCTGGAGGCGGTGCCCACTGTACCATCGGATACTACAGTACTGTAAGTTGTTAAACCCTAGTCAAGTATTGTAAGTTGTAAAACCGTAGTAAGTTGTTAAACCCTAGTCAAGCACTGTAAGTTCTTAAACCGTAGTAAGTTGTTAAACCCTAGTCAAGTATGTAAGTTGTTAAACCGTAGTAGGTTGTTAAACCCTAGTCAAGTTCTGTAACTTGTTAAATCTTAATCCAAGTACTGTAAGTTGTTAAACCTTTGTTTGTCCTAGTACTGTAAGCTGTTAAACCTCTGTCCAAGCACTTAAATTGTTAATCCTTATCCAAGTACTTAAATTGTTAAACTTTTGTCTAAATAAAGTTGTTAAACCTTTATTGATGTAATTTGTTAAACCTTAGTTAAACCTCTCAAGAGTTCTGAAGTCGTCCAACCATTTACTTAAGGATTACGAAATGTTTTGATATGATCCTGCCGGCCACTAATAAGACACAAATGTTTCTCGTCAGACACCCTTAAGCCCGACTTGTTAGTGTTAATTAAGATAACGTCTATTGATTACAGGTAACAGGTAAGGGCTAGGTGGGTGTGGGTGGGGGTGTTAAAATTTAACTGCTGAGTGAATGAGAGAGGGAGGGAGGGATGGAGCTATAGAAAATGTAAGAGAGAGAGAGAGAGAGAGTAGGCGAGAATGTAGAACAATGTGCCTTAGAGGCGGTCTAAATGTAGAACATAGAACAATGTGCTTTAGAGGCGTTCTAAATGTAGAACATAGAACAATGTGCCTTAGAGACGTTCTAAATGTAGAACATAGAACAATGTGCCGTGAGAAATTCAGACAGTAGAACGGGAGAGTGAGATAAATATAGATTTATGCTGTGGATTTTATCATGGTGCAAGTTTTCGATACACAGCCCAGTGACTGTTTTTCTTTTCTTTTAACAATGTCCCGTATTGTATCGTTCTTTTAACAATGTCCCGTATTGTATCATGTTCTTTTAACAATGTCCCGTATTGTATCATGTTCTTTTAACAATGTCCCGTATTGTATCATGTTCTTTTAACAATGTCCCGTATTGTATCATGTTCTTTTAACAATGTCCCGTATTGTATCATGTTCTTCTAACAATGTCCCGTATTATACCAAGTTCTTTTAACCATGTCCCGTATTGTATCATGATTTCACTGTCGATCTTGGTTTGTAAAAAAAACGGCCTAGAGTGACCATCCCTCGACCACCTAGCTGTAACATGCGACCAGTACATGAGTGGGATGATTCTACTATCAAATTATTCCCCTATCTTCTCTTGTAACGGGGTATATAAAAGATCTTGGTCTCCTAATGATGTTCCCGTAGTTAAGATATTGGTGTCTTAACGATATTTCTGTCGAGTGATCATTTTCTCATAAAGATCTTCCCACCGTTATGATCTTGTCATCCTATAAAATCTTACTATCATTATGATTTTGTTCTCCTAATGATCTTTCCATCGTTATGATCTTGCAATCCTATGAAATCCTACTAAAGTACTGATCTTGTCTTAATGATCTTACCATCGTTATGGTATTGCAATCCTATGAAATCCTACTAAAGTAATGATCTTATCATAATGATCTTCCCATCGTTATGATCTTGCAACCCTATGAAATCCTACTAAAGTAATGATCTTATCATAATGATCTTCCCATCGTTATGATCTTGCAACCCTATGAAATCCTACTAAAGTAATGATGTTGTCCTAATGATCTTACCATCCTACCCTTATAATTGCCCTATGCGCTTGTCACGTGATAGTCCCTGATACCAAACGTCAAACATGAACGAAAGATTGGTAAACACGTCTGAGGGCGGGAGATTCCAGACGGTGTTGGCTGGGGCAGACGAGAGTTGTTCTTACCTTCCTGCCCTAACTCCCATTTCCTGCAGTCAACAATACACCCCACCCCCTCCCCGTTACATACACAGTTCTAATTTATCTCGGTCAAACTTAACTATACCAATACACCCCCCTTCCTCCACCCACAACACGGTTTTCTGTTTTCCTTCAATAATCTCAACAATAACACCTCTACATTTACCTCTTTCACTTTAAATAACATTTCCAACCTTCACTGCTAATTATCCTAAAGTAATCGACACAATACGACCCGACCCACAACGCCCCCCCCCTTCCCACACATGAGATTTTTGTGGGAAAAAACCCACCACCACCATCAAGCACGTATTCATGCAATGGACACCGCACCTCCGTTATGGTCAAATAGACCCCCCCCCCCCCTAAATCTCTAAGTCGGACCACACCGTAACCTGGTAAAAGGGTCACTCATGACCCACGTCAGGTGTGTGACCTTGGGAATCACTACTTTATGTGGTCAACACTGTCAGGACCAGTTAGACCTGAGATGGTTCTCTCAACTAGGATTTGAACCTCAAACTTTTACATTTCTACCGTCAACAAACTGTAATTGTGTATTTTTTAAGTGGAAAAAAAAAGTTCTTTTTTACTTTCTCGTATATACGAAGTATAGAGAAAGTATTGTAATCGTGCAAAAAAAAAAAATCGAGATTTTTACAGATCTCGACGTTTTACACCTCACTGATACGGAAAAACATAATTTTGCAATCTTGTCCGTATGTCTGTGTGTGTGTGTGTCTGTGTGTCTGTGTGTGTGTCCGTGTGTAAACACGATAACTTGAGTACCGTTACAGCTAGGTTGATGAAATTTCATATATAAGTATTATATCAAAATCGTAGATCCGTATCAACTTTTGAGCGATTTCCGATAACCGGAAGTGGTACTTTTCCTACTTTGAATTTTTCAAAAGCCTATAACTTGAGTACTATTTCAGATAGATAAATGAAATTTCACATGTAAGTAAAAGATCTAATTCTCTACCTTCTGTTAAATTTTGAGTAATTTCCGTTGACTGGAAGTAGTAATTTACGCTACTTCCGATTTCTCAAAAAACTAATGTAAATTTTAAAAGTACTAATAATATTGCGCACTATTATGCGCTTTTTTATTGGGCGTTCACTTGGTGTGCAATTAATTTGTCTACGAGATTTTATTCTATTTTTAAAACTTTAAGTATTTAAAATGGATTAAAAATCATGTCTATAGCCCGAGTTCCCATCCCCTGTTATTTTATATAAGAATATTCGAGAAAGTTTAGGGGAGATCACTCCCGGTTTATTAAACCATGCAACTTTACAATTCAATATAACAAATTTTAAGTTTAAAAAACTCAAAACTAGATTACCAAAATTTATTTTACGATAATATTTGCAAATTTTACAATGCTTACTTCTCGTAAAAAATTCCTTTCACATCTGGCGGTACATGGGGCACACGAATGGATAGTGTGGTCAGCACAATGTCCATTTTATCCTGTGAATTGTGTTTATATTGTTGGTGCAGTGTTCCTCATATTTCGATCACCCATAGACCATTCCTCCACCCAGATGAATCTAAACTTACTTTATAAACTATAGTGACCCTTATCACACGGTGCTAATGAAGACCGATTCGGGGATTAACCCTAACACTGGCATTTATCATGTTTACATATGTCATTTGTAATGTTTACATATCTTATTGTAAAACCAAGGGAGAGAATTACACCCAGTGATACAAGTAGATTGTTGTTATCTAGTACAGATAGAGTTGTCTTTTCTTAGTTTTTATTTTGTTAGAGTTCACGCAGGTGTAAACTAGGAGAGGGACGAGGGAGGTTGGGGAAAATCCTACAGCTTTTTAAATTCAAATAAAGCAAAAGCACTAATCTGTTGAGGTCGTAGTCTTAGAGTTATGCATTGACTCACTCGGGGGATTGTCCTGTCGGTGGGGGAGTAGGCGTGAGGGGGAGGAAGGAGCAGTGTTTCTTCCAAACTTTTTTCTCCGGGGGGGGGGGGGTGCAACTTTTTTCGGGGGATGGGGCGGACACTGGTAAAAGTATGTTTTCTATATAAATTCCATTTCGTTGGGGGACGGGGGTAGACTTTCTTCGGGGGGGGGGGGACAGAGCCCCCCCCCCCTCAAAGAGATGCCTGGAAGAAACTCTGGGAAGGAGACCAGGGGTCATTGGCCTGAATTATTGTTGCTCACGGGAGAATCGCTTGTTGCTGACTCTGTACCACACATAACTGTCTCACACATGTCTCACTCACACATGTCTCACTCACACATGTCTCACTCACACATGTCTCACTCACACATGTCTTACTCACACACGTCTCACTCACACATGTCTCACTCACACACGTCTCACTCACACATGTCTCACTCACACATGTCTCACTCACACATGTCTTACTCACACACGTCTCACTCACACATGTCTCACTCACACACGTCTCACTCACACATGTCTCACTCACACATGTCTCACTCACACATGTCTCACTCACACATGTCTTACTCACACACGTCTCACTGACACATGTCTCACTCACACACGTCTCACTCACACATGTCTTACTCACACACGTCTCACTCACACATGTCTCACTCACACACGTCTCACTCACACATGTCTTACTCACACACGTCTCACTCACACATGTCTCACTCACACACGTCTCACTCACACATGTCTTACTCACACACGTCTCACTCACACATGTCTCACTCACACATGTCTCACTCACACATGTCTCACTCACACATGTCTCACTCACACATGTCTCACTCACACACGTCTCACTCACACATGTCTCACTCACACATGTCTCACTCACACATGTCTCACTCACACATGTCTTACTCACACATGTCTCATTCACGTTTCACTGACATCGTTCTACTTGATTAGTTTCGTGTTCTGTGTCGTATGTGTGCTTAGTGTAGTATAGTGCACTCTATGTCTACTTAGTGTAGTGCGCCCGATGCCTACTTAGTGTAGTGCACCCTATGCCTACTTAGTGTAGTACACCCTATGTCTACTTAGTATAGTACACCCTATGCCTAATTAGTGTAGTACACCCTACTTAGTATAGTACACCCTATGTCTACTTAGTGTAGTACACCCTATGTCTACTTACCGTAGTGCACACTATGTCTACTTAGTGTAGTGCACTCTATGTCTACTTAGTGTAGTGCACTCTATGTCTACTTAGTGTAGTACACCCTATGCCTACTTAGTGCAGTACACCCTATGTCTACTTAGTATAGTACACCCTATGTCTACTTAGTGTAGTACACCCTATGTCTACTTACTGTAGTGCACCCTATGTCTACTTAGTCTAGTGCACCATATGCCTACTTAGTGTAGTGCACCCTATGTCTACTTAGTCTAGTGCACTCTATGCCTACTTAGTGTAGTGCACCCTATGTCTACTAGTGTAGTGCACCCTATGTCTACTTAGTGTAGTGCACCCTATGTCTACTTACTGTAGTGCACTCTATGCCTACTTGCCCCTAGAATCCACACAAGTTTATCACCACCACCTGTTTCCTTTATTCCCCACATGCCCTGCGGTAACCACTTGCCCCATCTATTGTTCTGTTGGCTTATGAGGGGTTAGGGTTAGGTTTCACCTCGAGTTGTCTCTGGGTGTCAGGCGCCACCTGGCGACCAAATGTCGTCAAAGAGAGAGCATCTTGTTTTGTTGTTGTACCCATGTTTAGATGCTTCACTCTTCACATATTGTTGAGTTTGGTTTTGTGGGTGTACATGTGTTTAACACTGGTACTTTGTGTGGTTGACGAACGTGTGTTTACTCATTGTTTACATCATGTTAGCGTTACCATAATCTGATAGTGTATAGTTAAACAAACTCTGCATTTGTAAACAAAAAAATTTCTTGGCTAACAATAATAAAATGATTTATGTTTTATGTTTTATCAACTAATACAATGAAGTCGATATGACGGCATGGTCGGATGCTAGAGCGTACGACCACTAACTGCTACTGCTAGAGTTCGGATCCCGGGCCCGAGTCCACCCAGCTTGACTCACGTTAGGGAAAGTAAAGGTGGCTGGACATAGTGCTGACTACACTATTCCATAGAGATCACTTCGTCTCTCCTCCCTAGACCGCGAGGTTCGAAAGGGTAACGACTTGTAACTCAACTATAGCCTATATTTTTACTGTTCGTGTAAAACAAACAACGAAGCAAATAGCTTTTAATCGTATATTTCATTAAGAACATGTTTAAAAATATATTTGTATTTGGCTTAATTTAAGTATATGCGCCTACGGGCAAAACAATTTCACTTTTAAGTAGTGTAAATATTTTATTTATTTTATTAATTTCTTAATTAACTTGTTCAACAAATTATAGTTTTGTATTCAAAAGACTAAATACTTTAGTTGGTTCGCATTCAAGTTGCTGAAATATTTTAATAGTTCATATTAAGTTAGCAAATTTCTTGAACTGTTTAGTATTTTGCATTAAACCTGGCCCTATACTTAAATTCTTTCGCATTTAATTAACCTAGCCATATACTTCGATTATTTCTTATTTAACCTGGCCATATACTTAAATTATTTCGCATTTAACCTGGCCATATACTTAAATTCTTTCGCATTTAACCTGGCCATATACTTAAATTATTTCGCATTTATCTTTGCCAGCAACATAAATTATTTGGTAATTAGGGGCGTTCAAGTGGTCGCGTGTTTTGAAGTACCAGTTAGAGAAGTCAAGTTTAAAGTTCCATTTTCTGCTCCTAGTCATTTGGCTTCTAAACCAAAGGGAGGTGGGTTTAAGTGGGTGGGATGAGCACTAGACAGTGTTAAGTGGGAGAAAGTCTACTGGTAGGCGAGTTAGTGGGAGAGGTGGGGGCGACAGGTTGTGTGTGTGTGTTTGTGTGTGTGTGTGGGGGGGGGGTGAAGGGTAAACGGCCGGCCAAATTACGGATACAGATATGCACTTTTATTGTTTATCATTTGGACTATCGCATTTTTTAAACTCTGACTTGTCTAATCAGTTGTTCACTAATCGTGTAGATCGATCGTATAACACAAGTGTAAGCACTAGCGAAAAATTGCCCCACACAAATGTGTATGCGCATTTTTTTATGTGTGCGCACTAATACAGTTGCGTATTTTTCCCACAACCCTCTACCCCATGTCGCTTATTCCTCTCTTCCCCCACTATCAAAGTTAAATTTCGCCAACTCTCAACTACTAACGGATTTATCAATCCCACCCAGATATTCGCGGTTTTACGGCAATAAACTCTACCAACGGATTCATTAATACCACCCAGATATTCGCGATAACAAACACGGTTAGATGTCGTAAAGCTAGATGATAAGAGAATGTCACAACATATCATAAAGCCATCACCAGATTCTTTTAACCCTCGACACTCGCCGGCAGACGAGATACTCATCAGACGATAACCTTTTACTTCCGGTTCAGGAGTTTCCCATGCCGACACACCTTTGCCAGGGATTTGGTGAATTCATAGCAAAAAAAAAAAAAAACGAAATTTCGGGCAAGTGTCCATTCCGGCATTTGTCGCAGTCGGGCAAGTGTCTTTCGGGAATTTGTCATACACCCGTTTAAAGATACATATTCTATCATTATTATTATAAGCACATCAGAGGGGAAAAGTGTAAATGAAAGCTTGTAATAAAAAGCAGGTAATTCACAATGTTGTACTAGAACCTATGCTCAGTGACGTCACTAGGTCGAGTGTCACCCGGTGCGGTAACTAATTATGTCACGCCCTCCCCACCACCCACCCATCAGATAGTTTACAACTTCACTTTACGGTCCCTCCTCCAATCTAGGATGATATAATTTACTGGACTAAACTTTTTTTTTCTCAGGTAAAGTTTGAGATTTTCAATTTGGTGTCTCCCGTTAAATAGTGTCACCCCTTAAAAGGTGTCACCCCTTAAAAGGTGTCACCCCTTAAATGAGTGTTCTCATTCCCTGTATGTGTCGCTACTGTCTATATTTAAACAAAAAAAGAATTAAAAGCGAAAATTAAGGTTAAAAAACAACAACAAAGAAACCGTTGTTCTTAGTGTCAAGTAGTTGTTCATAAATACCAGTACGCTACTTTAGACTTTTTCTCTACCCACGCCCCTACATATCACATATTGTCATAAAAAGCCCCACCTATCCATCCATTCCCCTCAACCCCCCCCCCTCCCCCAGCCCCTACCACTGAAAATTCGTCAAAAACTCCGACATAAATTGTACAATACGATGATTCTGACAAAACGTAGCAAGTTCTTTCCATTTTTATTCTAAAAAATACAATCCAATACAACACATTTGAATCACATTTCTCTCCCCCCCCTCCCCCACCTTGCATGTAAAGCGTTGTCACAAAAATCTGAACCCTCCCTACCTCGTCACGTGACCTCATTTTATTGACGACCCCCGTAATTCAAACGACTCACAAAAAACCCATTGCTAGAGCTAAGTTTAGGGGTTGAAGTATCGGTATGCAGGCTAGATATAAATATAGGTCTAGGATATGATTTATCGACAATTACTTGAAAAGTTCAGTTATGAAATTGTTTACAGTCATAATACTGAGAACTACATCAAAGTTTCACCTTCCAAAAGTAACAATCGTCCAAAAACGGGATCATCAAACAGATGGCGGGACAAGTTTAATCTAGTTTAGTTATTGAAAACTACGTGTTGCTAGGCAACGTGTAAATGTCAAGGGCGGGCTGAGGGAGGAGCGAAAGTTCGCGCCCATGTGATCATAACTTCCGGTTTGAGAGTGGCAAACAGCTGTTTGTGAGTAAATAGTAGCAGTGCACGTGTCACTGGTTTACACCGTATACAGTTAGTGTATATGCAGATGGTAAAACTGTTTGGTCTAGGTCAACTTGGGTTTTGTTTTAGGTCAACCTGGGTTTGTTTTAGACCAACTTGAGTTTGTTTTAGGTCAACCTGTGTTTGTTTTAGGTCAACCTGGATTTGTTTTAGGTCAGCCTGGGTTTGTTTTAGGTCAGCCTGGGTTTGTTTTAGGTCAGCCTGGGTTTGTTTTAGGTCAACCTGGGTTTGTTTTATGTCAGCCTGGGTTTGTTTTAGGTCAACCTGTGTTTGTTTTAGGTCAACCTGCGTTTGTTTTAGGTCAATCTGGGTTTGTTTTAGGTCAACCTGAGTTTGTTTTAGGTCAACCTGAGTTTGTTTTAGGTCAACCTGCGTTTGTTTTTGGTCAATCTGGTTTGTTTTAAGTCAACCTGAGTTTGTTTTAGGTCAACCTGAGTTTGTTTTAGGTCAACCTGGGTTTGTTTTAGGTCAATCTGGTAATTTTAGGTCAACCTGGGTTTGTTTAAGGTCAACCTGGGCTATTAAAAAAATGTTCAACGAAAAAATACGCAAATACAAATTCACTATACTTTTATTTTTTTCATTTGAGCGTGAAAAGATGTTTTATTGTGCTACACATTGAGTATGGTCAATTTTTTGCTAACGTCTTTAAAAAGAAATTCTCATACGCATTTGTTTTGTACGCAGTTTTCGGTTGTACATTTCCCCGCTGCATGGTTTTATGGCCACAGCCAAACTGAGTTTTATTCGAGGTAAAAAAAGGAAGAAATTCTACAATGTCAAAACGTTAAGCTAGAAATGGCATAACGTTAATTCAACAGAAATACATTATATTATGTCAAAAAGTTAAATGGAAGAAAGTGTATAATGCCAACATGTAAATAGAAAGAAATTCAACACAGAGCATTAATTAGCTAGAACCAGACAGTTATACAGTTAACCAAGAGATGGTGAGGTATGTGTAATAAAACGATCAGTGCTTGAGATATGGAAAACGTTGTAAAGATAGCTTCTAGACACGGCAGACGTGTGACAGACGATAGTGAGCAGCGTCACAAAAACACACAACTAGTTAGGGATATAGACTGAACAATTGTTTGTCTAACAACCACTTTTTTTACCAAGCAAAATTGTATTTTTCTTATTCAAACAACCAATTAAAGTTTTCTGTTTCTATCACCGATTTGCATATTAATCTTTATGTTAAACTCTTGTTTTCATCTGAATCTGTAGCCTAATTTTGTTTTTTTTTTTAAATTTCTAAGGTTATTGTTTTCCAATTAAAACGTTCTTTGTTATCTTGATCTTTCCTTCACTTAGCGAGACAAGAACATGTATGTTTTGTTTACATTAGGTGCAGACACGCTGTTTATTGTATGTGTTGCCAGGGTAAACAATGTGAACTCTAGTTAATGTTATCATTACGGTCGATATTTTAGTTAACTGGGTTTCCTGCTCGCTGTTAGGTTAAAGATTACGGTTAGAGTCTCAAATTACTTGCAGTGTCAGTTGCTGTTAGTTATGTAGAGAGGATTACATTTTTTTAAAGGTTGATAAACTTGTAGATCTATTGTCCTGTGCCAGTGTGAAAAGACGCTTCAATTAATGGGGAAGGGGGTGTGGAGGGAGTAGGTGTTGTTAAAGATAGGTGTTTCATATCAAGCATTTAGCATACCCCATGTAGCACACCTAAAGAACGGCATACCTTGAATGTAGAATATATAGACTTTGACTATATATACCCAGTGTGTAGCAAACTCTAAAGTGTATCATATCCAATTGTAGATTTAGTTATCCATAACATAGAATGTAGGGACCTTACCACTCTATGTCTTAAACATTTAAATTATTTTTTTGTTAACCGGCCATCGTCCACACTCTTTTCTCTCGCTAATCACCTCCAATTTCCCGCCATTATTTTCAAGTATTTCCCCTAAGGTGTGGTGTTTGGGTGTGTCCACTAGAAATTACACCCTCGACACTTTGTCAAAGTGATACTGATTAAATAAAACTAATAATTTAAATCTATGTGACCAAGAGGGCACTGATAAATTCTCCATGGTACACAAATTCACCGGTCCCTCTGTGATCGTTTCACTTTTTTGAATATATATATATATATATATATATATATATATATATATATATATATATATATATATATATATATATATGTATATATACGTATATATGTATATATACGTATATATATATATATATACATATATACATATATACATATATATATATATATATATATATATATATATATATATATATATATATATATATATATATATATATATGTATATATATATATGTATATATACATATATATGTATATATATATGTATATATATATGTATATACGTATATATATGTATATACGTATATATATATATATATACATATATATATATATATATATATACATATATACATATATATATATATATATATATATATATATATATATATATATATATATATATATATATATATATATATATATATACATATACACATATATATATATATATATATATATATATATATATATATATATATATATATATATAGAGAGAGAGAGAGAGAGAGAGAGAGAGAGAGAGAGAGAGAGAGAGAGAGAGAGAGAGAGATGCTACTTTGAACAGTACATGCCAGGGTTATCAAGTCAAAAGTTTATTTCCATTGCTCTGCTCGGTAAGCACGTAGCTGACGTAGACCCACTCCAAACCGTGTATATTTACTTCTGCCAAGTCAACCTCTTCAGTGAAAATAAAAATGTATCTGGGGGGATCGGCCGAAATTAGCCAGAAATAAAAATGCGAAGTATGTTTTCTTCCACCACGGGAGATGACTCTCAACTTACAGTCAGGATTTCTTCACCTTGAGAATGTTTCTGCCATCGAGTACAAAATCTTGTAGACAAACTCACCGAACACCCTCTGCTATTGCTGGGATGTGAAAATAAACATTGACACATTTACCGCATAAACCTGCGCCTTACTGTCGATAACGGGACTTTCATTTTTCATTGATAATCCAACATGAGAAAGTTGTGTTTATTTATATTGAGATCAGAAATGATATTTTGATGTTAAAATGTAAATAAAAACATGGAGCTTGAATTTGAAATCCATGTAGGCCTATATAGGCGCGAAAACGTTGACTCTATCCTAAAATTTTGAGTTCTACCTTACGTGGATGTACACATTTTGAGACGCACATTTTATTAAATCTGTTGTAATTCATAAACAGGCCTACCACTATTTCTATCAAATCTATTGTTGGCTATTTTATAGACAGGTTTTTTTCCAGACATCATCCTGGATTGAAACTTTGTTGAGGCGGGCATTTGTAAAAATGGTTAGTTTAAAAAAAAAATGTGTTTAGCGAGAATTGGGGGGGGGGGATGGAGGAGGCAGTAATGGAGAATGTCTGAAAGAAACCGTGTTCTAATCTATTACTGGCCATTTTATGAAATCTATTTACATTTCATAGGTATGAGTATGATCATTTTGTCAAATCTATAAAAACAAAATTCATAGATACGCCCATTTCATCAAATCTATGACCTTTCATAAATTCACAGACGATGACGTCATCCTATCACTATCACGTACACCAAAATGTCTGCCATTTCGCTCACCATTTCCACAGCTGTCGGAAATGTGATAGGTTTAGCAGCGATTATCCGCGCACAAAAATAGAGGAATCTGATCTCAAGACGATTTTCTGATGGCGTGCCGCTGTAGATGGGTATCTCAGTGTAAGCCAGCGCTGAGCCTTTTTGTAAACAAAGCGAAAAATCTGGGGCTTTCATTTTTCTATGGTCGTTTGTTGGCGCTGAAACGAGGCTTTGTGTTGCCCGTATGTACAGACAGCTTTGTTTCCGTGTTTGACTCGTTTATAACTTGCCTTTTGTAAAAATAAATTAGGGCTTAGTGTTTTTTTCCCTCTTTGGAATTGTGTCAAATTATGTTTGAAATTGGAGTCGGGGTAAAAAATATGTAAATATGTGATAACGAGGTGCTGGAAGGTGATACATGCTCTAAATTTAGACACCTGGAGTTTTAAAGTATTTTTAATATACTAGCAATTGTCCCGTCGTTTTTTTTTTTTTTTTTTTTTTTTTTTTTTTTTTTTTTTTTTTTTTTGGGTTTTATTTTACAAAGATTAAAAAAGAATTGGTCATTTATTAAGAATGGGTAGAAGTATAGAGCTCTTATATAATTTTTAAAAAAAACTACACATTTTTAAATATATTTTTTTTATAAACTTAAGAGATTATCTTGATTAAAAAAAACAGGAAAAGTAAATGTACCTCTAGTCATGTATAAAGTTTACTTAACCAAAAAAATATCTTGTTAACTAAATGTCTCTACGCAGCCTTTAAAATATTTGTCTTATTCAATAAATTAACAGCAAATTCCATTCGAATGTTTTTAAATACATTAATGGCATATGTTATTTACAGGGTTATGGTTTTTTTTAAAATAACTTTAACCTGTTAAATGGTACCAAGAAGAAAATATTGACAATTTTTAACATAGTTAATTATCGGGAATTTCCGGACAGAACCGAGCTAATATCGTTCTTTGCTTAAACCAAGACCCCTGCGCCACTACATACACCCTAGGCATACACATTTTAAAAAAAAATATGGAGCCTGTCTTCACCAATCTGCTTTAACTAGGTGTTTGAAAAGTTGATGCACATAAACAGACTGATAGTCGACTTGTTGCGTTTAAATATTCAGGTCAAAATATATCTCAGGTTGATGATAAGACGTCCTATAATTTATAAATGGTAAGCACCAAAAACAAATCGGTAATTTTATGTTCTCCAACAGTACAGTAGAGTACCGTATTACGGTTTTGTTTGCTAGTATCGTTGTTAGTGCTAGACGTATGTCCAGGGCTTGTGCTATGTAACGATATCAGGAAAATGAAAATAACTTTTATACACACCTACCGGAAACAGAAGAGCCTACAAACCTTTGTAAATGTCTCGATATTTTTTAGAGATCCATACTCTTGCCCTAACTGTGTGTTCTAAAACTGAAGCCTTCGTACAAACTGTTTCTTATCCCTATCTCATAATGTGTGTTATTTCTTCACAGAGACCTGAGGTTCAACAAGATCAAAACAGTTCCAAAAGGCAGCTTCAGATCTCTACCTAACCTCAGCACTTTGTAAGTTGCTTGCTCTAGAACTCCAAGAAGAAATTTAAAAATTTAAAAATAAATAAAAGTTATATTCGTGCTTCGACATTCAAAATTGTAATTTCCCTCATTTCTCAAAATTTTAAATGTCTTTGCGCATACAAAAAATTATTTGTTGAATAGTTGCATTTCATATGTACCTCGTGTTTGAGTTCACCCACCCCTCCCCCCAACCTCCCCCCACTACCTACCCCATCACCCAACTAGCCACCATATTTCTCACAGACATCCCGATGTGTTTACTAGAGATGTTAACATTACGTCCATTCAGAACCCGACGACATCCCCGTCGTGTTGACACAGTCTTGTTGTCATGGCAACACCCACGTTTACCCCACACAGATGCACGAACGACAACTCGCGTGCACTCTTTGCTCTGCCCTGCTATCCACATGCACATATCCGGGCAATCCATTGCTCTCCCTTGTAATTACCCCCCCCCCCCCCCCGCTTTAGAGCGATGTGCACCACCCCGAGATCCAAGAAATAACCACCCCGGTACGTCATATTTCCTCAGCTATGATTTAAATGCTACGGATATTTTCGGAAATGTCCGTTCCTCCCAACAGCTGCCGAAAATAAAAAATGGTACACATGAATGTATGTTTGTTGACTTTGATGTCGTAAAAAACAAGTAGGTCATGTGCAGTGTGTCCCCGCCCCTGCCCCGCCCTTAAAACCCGCTAGGGAAAACTTTGGTATTTGGACACTGCTCATCTGCATGTCGGTAAATGCAGCGTCGCGGGTATCACGTGACCTTTGAAGATTTATCATCGGCAAAAGCTCATGGCTTTGTTCTCGCGTAGCCTATACGCTATTTGCAACAATGTCTAATGTCATGCGCAGTTCAAACAACTAATTGCCAACAGCAAACTTGAGCTGTTCGGTGTCTTAGTTGAGTGTTGTGTCGCAAGACAGACAACATATAGATCTACTACAAGATGAAGATTATGCCCACACATACACATACACATAAATATTCACACACACGCATGTTAATTCTTCTGCTTCAGACTTATTGTTTAATTCCTCTGTTTCTGACTTACTTCCCCTGTTTCTGACTTACTTCCCCTGTTTCAAACTTACTTCCCCTGTTTCTGACTTACTTCCCCTGTTTCAAACTTACTTCTCCTGTTTCTGACTTACTTCTTTTTGTTTCTGACTTACTTCCCCTGTTTCAAACTTACTTCCATTGTTTCAGGATTATTTTTCCTGTTTCAGGCTTTTCCCC
This sequence comes from Physella acuta, assembly GCF_028476545.2. Classification (NCBI taxonomy): domain Eukaryota; kingdom Metazoa; phylum Mollusca; class Gastropoda; family Physidae; genus Physella; species Physella acuta. The sequence goes on from NW_026731697.1 coordinate 159,418, forward strand.
CTGTTTCAAACTTACTACCCCTGTTTCAAACTTACTTGCCTGTTTCAAACTTACTACCCCTGTTTCAAACTTACTTGCCTGTTTCAAACTTACTTCCCCTGTTTCAAACTTACTACCCCTGTTTCAAACTTGTTTCATTCCTCTGTTTCAGACTTTTAAATAACAATGAAGTTGAGGAGCTTGAAGATGGCTCTTTTGAAGGATTGCCTAATCTACGATACCTGTAAGTTTTTTTTTTAATCAGTCTTAGGTGCTGAACATTCAAAATCTGGGTTAACATCTATGTCGTCTAAACAGCCGATATAAATGTTTACTCAAGTTAGAAAAAGAAATCTAAGTTTTATATCAACAATTCCCTAACGCCACAAAACTTAAGTCCATTAAAAATTGTTCAGAGATAAATTAGCAATAAGCCCGACGATAATTTGTAGAAGGAAATAAAACTGTTGATAAAATAAAAGATAAATATGTTTAAACGTGAGTAGAGTTGTGCTTACAGTGCATTCTGCCCTACACCTGCACCTAACCTGCATTGTTTCAGGTACCTCTACAAGAACAAGATCCGAAAGGTCAATCAGAACTCTTTTCGTCACCTCCCGAAACTGGAGCAACTGCAAGTTTTTTTTTCTTTTTCTTTTTGTGTACCCCCCCCCCACCACCACCAATCATGCAGCTGTTAAAAGGCTGGTTTTTTAATTTCTCCACCCCAATAATACAGCTGTATTATAGGTATTTTTTATCCCCCCCCCCCTCTCCCCCAATCATGCAATTGTACAAACCTGGCTCCGTGTGTAGCGCCACCTTTAACTACCATCCTCTCACCGTTTGTTGTTCAATTGTTGCTAGGTTAAAAAACAAAAATGGACGCCGTGTTTGTACATGCCCACACCCCCTCCCCCTGCATAATGGCGTCTGTTTCATCTCGGGTACATTCAAGGGAAGACAACTGCCAAACAGATTTATTTGTTATGCAATCTGGTGTACATAACTTTAGCACACATTTTTTTCACACTTAATTAGCATTGTTTTCTTAGGCGGGGGTGGGGAGCTTGTGTTCGGGGGAGGGAGTAGAGTAGAGGTGTTTGTGAAACTGTGAAAAGACGTATCACTATCATGGTGTGGCTTTCATCAACCCTGGTATGTGGTTGTTTCAATGGAGGTGTTTGAAAGTATTACATTTTGTGAAGGGTTGGTTTTTAGATTGCCGCCTCACTCACACAGACTGAGCTTGTGTTGAAATGTTCACACCTGCGCAATTTAAAAATAAAATCTGGATGGAGGTAGCAGGAACACATGAGTACAGTGGCCACGCCCTGCGTTAACTTGATCTCTCGGGAAATAAAATATTTCTGTGTGTCTGTATGGTTGTTATGTAGGTGTTATTGTGGGGATGTTTGTGTGTGCTTGTGAGAATATGTGTGTGTTGTGTGTATTTATACATGTATATTGTGTGTGTTTGTACATGTGGGCTTGCGTGTTTATATGTGCTTGCATGTTTATGTGTTCTTGCATGTGTGTGTGTGTGCTTGTATCTGTTTATGTATGTGTGTGTTTGTGCGCGTGTATGTTGGCTTGTATGTGTGTATGCTCTTGGTGCATCAACCCTTACATACGACCTACACCCAGCACTGACCTCCTCTAACCTACCATATCAACCTCCACACAAGGTCCTTTCATCTCGACCTGGCAGCGATTGTTGTGTGTCTAGCAACCCCCCCCCCCTCCTCCCCACTCCCCCTTCATTACTAGGGCTGCAATTCTTCATCTGCTCTGGGCTAAAACAAAAACTGTATAAACTATTTCACAGGACTCGCAAGAAACAAAACAGAAGCAACAATCTCCCTTGAAACTAAACAAACTAAAATAAAAAGCCAATGTTACGTCGTTGTTAAAATGTTGACTTACTGCCAGCTATTTCTCAATGGCGGTATAGTACATTATAGAAATAACCATATGACCACTAAAACTACTGCACCTACGACTTTATCAGTTACTACGAAATATACCAATTGACCAGTCGGTTAACTACAACTAAAGATACCATCAATCAATCAAAATTATTGCTTGTAAACACCTTTTTTTTCTGAAAACTTCTCAGTTCTCTATTCATCATATCTTCTCCTTGCTGGATTCACCAAAACTATTTTTCAACTACTAGCAGTCTTCTGTGTTTTGTCATGAGTCAGGCCACTTCCTGTTCTTGGCCACCCGAGTTTAGCCATTTAGTTCATATGTTAATGAACACCACACTGATCTACTCTAAGCTCTCTTTAAACTTACTAACAAAAAGAACATGCATATAAATTAGATGGACAGGATGTTTAGGAACGGTAACTCGAAACAACACAGTTGCTTCCCTTACTTCGTCACTTACCGAAGATGAGGCATAGAATGGAATCGTGTAGTCTGTGAAAACTTGTAATGAAAGAATCGGAACAAACAGTTATGACGTAACACCAGGCAGATCGTTGAACCTTACCTAGGTGGCGTGGGTGTCAGCGGCGGAGGCACGAGTGAGATAGTTGTGCAGCTAATAAGCCAAACTTAATTTCATTGAAACTACGCTTCTTCGAAGTTTTTTTTTTTTTTTTTTTTTTTTTTTTTTTTTTTGGACTAACAAAAAGTTATTTAAAAACCTATTCACGTATGCGTAAGCACCCTATTGTTTTAAAAAAAACATGAAAAATTGATACAAATGTATTCAAAACATAAACCAAAACGACACCAAAAACAACATAATTTAGAAAGTCTAAATGTAAGCAAAAAAAGAAAGGATTTAAAACGGGAATGTAATAGATGGATCAAGTACCTAAGAATAGGCGTGACTCGAACCTACGACTCGACGCCTCTAACGGTTTTCTAATGGAGCTCAGACGCATCAGAGTCATAATTATTGTTGTCATGCGCACTCAGCATACGAGAAAATGATGGGATATCACATCTTCAGAACTGGCAATACGCATGTAAACACGTGTCACTAGTGTGTGTCATGATTCATTTAACGCATGTAACATAATGGGGTGGGGTGGTGGAATGGAGTGGCGGGGTGGGTAGGTGCTCATGTATAGGTTTAGGTTACGGGTGTTAATTTCAGTCTATAAGAAATGTATTTTTTTTCTTGAAACGAAAGTGAGTGCGAATACTTGAATGTACTTTAGAGCGAGGCTGGAGTAAAGATGGTAGTCATTATAAAAATCAAACGTTTGCTTGAACGTCTGCAAGACACCGGAAGTATCCTATGAACACCTGACAGATGATTTAAAAAGCTGGATCAGCCATTAATGTTTTTTTTTAAACTTTCAGATACCTGCAACTCAATAACCTGACCAAGTTTCCAGCCCATCTTTTTGATGAGAACCCTAACTTACGTAGGCTGTAAGTACAGACACATGCAGCATTCACAAAGTGACGGCTGCTTTGATTACCTCCCCGCGCGCGGATTCTTAAAAACAAGGACCGATGTTCTTGGCGGAAGATTAAGTGCTATTGATAATTCTTTTTTCTCTTTTTTTTTCGTGGCACTTGTCCGTGGCATTCTTGAAATATAAACATTTTTGTTAGGGGTCTAATGTTGGAGCTAAAATGTCGGTGAAGATTTGCTCGCTAAGGAAAGGCCCTCCTAATTTAGTTTATTGAAGCAATGTTTCTTGTTGAATGATATTTTAAAGCTGTCTTTTAAAAAAAAAAACATTAGCTTAACACATGTTCCATGGATTAAAAATTCGTATAAAAAAAATATTAAAACTACACATGGTATTAGAGTATTTCATTTCATTGATGTTTTTTTTTCTTGTCATAATATTTGTTACGATGCGGTTTAGGGTTAGTTCAAGTGTCGGAGATAGATTGCTGATTAGACTTTTCTTGGGTTAAGGCCAGGGTTCAGTCGCGATACTTGCAAAAACATAGCCTCGGATTTTTTTCCTATCTACGTTTCTGAGTACCAACCTTTCTAATCGAAAAAAAAAAACATTTTACCTCTCTGAGATATTTCTACAGCTTGATAAACAACATACATAATAAAAAAAAACTAAATAATTTGTCAGAAGAGGAAGGAGAGTCATGGCGCTTAATTAACGATAATTATAAGCTATTCATTTTAATCATTACCAAGTAAAGCACCTTCCTTTAATCACTCCCCCCCCCCCCCCCCAGCCGGCTGGACTCGAACTCTCTGATGTGCGATTGTGATATGATGTGGCTGGCCGACATGTTGAAGGAGAAGGATGGGTACACTCAGGCCTCTGTCATCTGCAAGTATCCTAGCAAGCTGCAAGGGAGGTCACTATTGAGCATCTCCAAGGAGGATTTTAACTGCGGTAGGTCCTTACTTCCCCTTGCCCTCTTCACTGAGCACAAAGGCAAGTTGAATTGTTTTAATCTTTTTGAGAAATGCGCATGTCGATAACTGTTTAAGGACAAAACGAGGAGGGGGGAGGGACGCATTAAACATCAATTCTTAAGGGATAATGTCGACTAAAAATGTAAAAATAAAAAATTATTTAATTAAATTATAGTTGATGTGGCGAAAATCGAGAGCATATATTTATACAAAAATTGTTATATAACACGTGGCGAAGTCGAATCACCCACCATCTTGCTCTCGTCTGCTGAGAACCCACAGCCTGTCCGCAGATGGAGGCTGTTGATCTGCTGACCCGAGCGTGCCCAATACGTCACGTAGTCACGTGTCTACCAGAATGTCGGGAGTTACTGGTCTTTGACCGTGTGTTAAACTGGGATGGGGTAGACTTTACAACTGTCAATTACCCACCGGGGTCAATTACCCACCATGGTCAATTACCCCCCTCCGTCCAAAAAGTACAGTAGTACATTATCACCTGTAAATCCCCCCCCCCCCCCCGTTCATTCAGAATAGGTTAAGGTTAATATAGGGATAGGGTTAGGTAGGGATAGGTTTATAGTTTGAGACAGAGATGGGGCTATGTGAGGGATATGGATAATGAAAGGGTTGGAGATGGGGGGGGGGGGGGGGTATAAAGATGAACTGTGGGGCTAATAATACAGGAGGTGGGGGAAAATTGATCTGGGGGGACGGGGGACGGAGAGTGGGTAATTGAAGAAGTGTGGGGGTATGTTTTAAATTGAAGCCTTTCTTAAATAATTGTCACAATCTATTTTGTTGGGTTACTGAATTAATTCTGCGCAGATTTGTTTTTTTTTAACAAATTTCACTTTAAAAATCTGAACTCGCGATACAAGTTTAAAATGCGGCACTGATAAATGGTAGATTGATACCGCTGACAGGAGCACAGATTTGCGCCGCGATAAACCATGGAGCCAGACATCACAAGACTAATCTGTATCACGTAACTCTCGCCTAATCCCGCCACAGTACAGGAAACGCTTTATCTTTCTGTAGGCAGGGAGTTATTTACCCCTTAATCGCTGCAGATAAAACCGCGCTACTGTCGCAGAACAAACCGTTCAAACGAAAACATGTCAGACGGGATTAACCAACAACCAACGGTTTATTGTAAACGACTGGTGTAAATCCCAGTTACTGTGTCCTTGACGTGGCCGCGATGACGTCATGCACCAAACCTCGGGACGACGTCTGGTGGTCGTCTGAATAATGGATTTCTTTCCCTTGGATGACTTACGTCCCCTTTGAAGTCTATCACCTGATTAGAAAGTCTACGACCAAATGTTATTCAACTTAACAGACTGTAGTCCGGCTAGGAACGTGGGCAGTAAAGTGTTCACATACGGTTGTTCTCAACCGCTTATATATATATATATATATATATATATATATATATATATATATATATATATATATATATATATGTGTGTGTGTGTGTGTGTGTGTGTGTGTGTGTCTGTGTGTCTGTGTTTATTTATCTAGTATTTGAACAAAATGATGTGAAGAGATAGGCGCGCACATTTTTTAACCCATGTAATCGACAACTGCCTTTCAGCTCAAAAGAATGTATCAACCTTCTTATTTAATCAGCTTAATACGAAATATTTTTGTGACATAACTAAATTTAAAAAAAAAATTTCAACACTTCATAATTAAAATCCATCATTCCAAAACAGTAAGCAGATAAATTGTCAATTTTTAAACTACTGAAAAATGACAGAATCGCTGTTCTTCACCCTCTTAAAATATTTCAAGGGAGATAATTTATCTAACACTAATCCCAAGTATGTCTCCCTTGAAATATGATCCAAGTGTAGCAGTTTGTAAATGTTTAAACAAGAGTCTAAGACGCAAATATTCGGATAATCGGAATTTTTTACCCGAATTTTTTTCCTTTGATCTTTTGAACAAAAAAAAAATCGCGGAGTGTATTAGTTCATATCATATTTTAAAATATTGGGACTAAAAGCGCCATTGTTTTGAAGGTGTTTACTTTAGGCTTTAAGATGTTTTGTCATGAGCATTATATGTCTACTCTTTTCAATAGGTCTGATATTTTCTAATGCTTTAGAATTAGCTTTTAATTTAAAACCAAATAAATTATTTTAAATGTGTTTTTATTCCAGAACCCATTTTGTTTATCTATGCCATTTTTTTTAAACCAAAGAAAAGCCGACGATCGTAAAAGAGCCAAAGAGTGTTGACGTGACATTTGGCAACACTGTATATTTCAACTGTGAGGCCAAAGGCTTTCCTGAACCCGAGATTACCTGGCTACACAATGAGTACGTTTTTATTTGCCTCCTTTTCTAAAGATTGTATAATAGTAATAGTGGCTTGTTCAAATGCTTAGAAATTAGAAATGTTTTCAAAAGTTATAATCTTTATTTTGTTTACCTCCTTTTCTAAAGATTGTATAATAGTGGCTTGCTCAAATGCTTAGAAATGTTTTCAAAAGTTATAATCTTTATTTTGTTTTAAAATTTTTAATAATTGAACCTACATTAAAAAAAAACATTTGATTCAAAAAATTGTTTAGCCTGATTAATTTATGTTCTTATTGTCATGGTGTTAAAATAAAAATGGACTCAAAACTTATCATTTTAATATATAATTCAAATATTTTCTTCTGTAAAAATAAGCATATATATATATATATATATATATATATATATATATATATATATATATATGAAAAACTATATATTCACATATCAACAACATTTTCTAGCAATGTCATACAAGACACTGAGAGTGACAGATACAAAGTTATGGAAGACGGCACCTTGATGATTGAGGATGCTCAAAACTCCGACACTGGCACCTATGAGTGCATGGCCACAAACGCCATGGGCATGACCAAGACCAACAAAGTAGAACTCAGATACATTGGAGATAATGGTAAGGGATTAGCTCCCTTCTTTATAAATGTTAATGGATTAACTCCCTTTACAAATGAAAAAAAAATCCTCTTTATTCATACAATGAACTATAATATTAGGAAGACACTTTTTTTTTAATCACATGTATAATTCTGTGAATATAATAATTATTGCTTGATTAATGCTGTTTAATTACAAAAAATTCTACCCTCGGATTAAAGTAAAGCTTTATTTATCTTTACAGTAATAAACAGAGAGAAGTTAATATATTTCTTACTCCCATAAGTACTTATGCTTAAATAAGTTGTTAAAAAACATGTGTTATAAACTTATTTGGAACCAAAAGCAAACATATTTTTTAATAAATGTGCCTATTGAAATAATTTTTTTTTAGAATATCCTTAAATCATTTTATAAACTTCAATCACGCATATATATGTATAAAATAAATATTTTTCTTCTGTCAAATATTTTCCAGTGATTCCAAAATTCATGGAAACACCTAGTGACGTTGTCGCTGCTGAAGGTGATGACATCACGCTGCCATGTCAGGCATCTGGCAACCCCCGACCTGGCATTACCTGGACCCTGAACTCAGCGCCGGTCAGAGGGAACATCAGGGCCAGACAGTTTGATAACGGCACCATGCAGATCATTAACCTCAGGGTCTCCGATGCTGGCCTGTATGAATGTAGTGCATCCAACTCAGTTCAAACCATTTCCTCATCAGCTAGGGTTAGGGTTTTAGGTAAGCCACCCACACAAAAATCATTAAGATTTCATGGGGTTTATATATAACCAAAGCTTATTGATGTTTAGTTTATTAAAAGCAGTGGCGTAGCGAGGTCGGGTGTCACCCGGTGCGGCACTTAATGGTGTCACCCCCCTAGAGGCGTAGCGACCCTTCACTCACGGGGACGAACTTTCAAATTTTTGATTTGCACCCCCCCCCCCTTCAAACTTTCGATTTGCACCACCCCTTCAAGTTTTCAATTTGCACCCCCCCCCCCCCTCAAACTTTCGATTTGCACCCCCCCCCCCCCCCTTCAAGTTTTTCTCTATATATCTTGCTATTTTTTGCCTTGGTGTCACCCCGCTAAATGGTGTCAGCCGGTGCGGTCCGCACCCCCCGCCCCCCCCCCCCCCTCGCTACGCCCCTGATTAAAAGCAAAAGAGGTCTTATAAAAATTTAGAAATACGATAATTTTCATTATTGTTTAACACAAAACCTGTCATAGTTGAATGGTAGAGCTTTTACCTGCTAACCTGAAAGTCTTTAGCTCAAATCCTGGGCTCAAATCCATAAGACATCCCTGAGTCCACCCAGATCTGATAGGTCCCTGATATATGTTAAGGAAAGTAGAGGTGATTGGGCTTAATGCTGACCACACAATCTCTTCATATATAGATATCACTGAAACAGGTGAACTCTTCTTCACCTTGCCAGTACACCATAAAGTTTAAATATTACTTTACTTTCTTTACAACAAATAACATAAATTTATTATTGAAAGTAATTAATAATTACCATAGCTCACTCATATAATTACTAATTATATGAGTGAGCTATGGTTTTTAAAAATTTTAAGTACATAATTTAATAATACACCAACTTTAGAATATGAGTTTATGACCAATGTATTTTAACATAAAGCCTCATCCTTGTAGTGCGGCCTGTGATTGTACGTGCCCCTGTAGACACCAATGCTGGCCTGGGGTCAACCATCAGCTTCACGTGTCAGGCTCAGGGAGATAGCCAGCCAGTTATTGCTTGGTCCAAGAATGGTAGGTACTCATCATTTAAATAAATAAAACAATAAATACATATACTTTATATATTCTTATAGATAATATGTACATCTATGTCTTGATAAACATATACTTATTTTTACAAATAGACAAGCATGTATGGATTTGTTTAGCAGAAACTGTATCATCCTTGTGTAGGTAGTCCATTACAAAACAATGGCAGATATGATTTACAACAGAACGGTGAAGTCCTGGTCATAAGGAATGTAGCTGCAGTAGATCAGGGCACTTTCACCTGCAGGGCGGAGAATGCCGCAGGTGTGGTGACAGCCAACGCCCGCCTGAGTATTGTCCAGAATGGTAAGCTGTGAGTAGAGGAACTACTTGTGTGTGAGTAACTGTCACTAGTACACACAGTTGAGTACCTGTAACTTGTTTTTGTACACACAGTTGTGTACCTGTAACTAGTTTTTGTACACACAGTTGAGTACCTGTAACTTGTTTTTGTACACACAGTTGTGTACCTGTAACTTGTTTTTGTACACGCAGTTGTATACCTGTAACTTATTTTTTGTACACAGTTGTGTACCTGTAACTAGTTTTTGTACACATAGTTGAGTACATGTAACTTGTTTTTGAACACACAGTTGTGTACCTGTAACTTGTTTTTGTACACACAGTTGTGCAAATTTTAAAAAAGAAATATCTGTTCCTGTGATATTCATTACACAATGGGATCTAATTTCTACATAACTGAGTTGCTATAATACAGTTGGATAAAATTTCTATTGAAATTAATCTTAAGGTGTAAAAAAATCAAGAGCAAATAAGCTGTAAGATAACCTTTTTATTTATTTTATAACTTATCATTTACTACATTACATTAGTATTTGTTGTTTTCTCTTTTTTATATAACAAATCCTTTATGGTAAGACTATCACTAAGGCAAAATAATTTTCTGACAGTCAGTCATTATTTATTAAATTTGTTTCTGTACAGTGGCTCCTAGTTTTCAAGTCAGTCATTATTTATTAAATTTGTTTCTGTACAGTGGCTCCTAGTTTTCAAGTCAGTCATTATTTATTAAATTTGTTTCTGTACAGTGGCTCCTAGTTTTCAAGTCAGTCATTATTTATTAAATTTGTTTCTGTACAGTGGCTCCTAGTTTTCAAGTCAGTCATTATTTATTAAATTTGTTTCTGTACAGTGGCTCCTAGTTTTCAAGTCAGTCATTATTTATTAAATTTGTTTCTGTACAGTGGCTCCTAGTTTTCAATTCAGTCATAAAATATTAAATTTGTTTCTGTACAGTGGCTCCTAGTTTTGCACAGAGCACAGATTTTGTGATAGCTGCCCTTGGTTCCCTAACAACTCTCCGCTGTGCTGCAGAAGGTCAGCCTGCCCCAGTGTATGAATGGAGCAGAGATGGAAGGGTCCTCCAAAACAGGAACAGATTCACAGCTGTTGTAAGGCCTTAAACATGATAATCCTGTGTTGTGTTTTCACTCACCTTTAAAATGACCAAGTACTGAATTGTACACTGATCTGTGAGCAAGTTTTGATTTTTGACCGTGGTCCCACTTTCAGGCTGGCCAGTTGAGTGTCTCCAATGTTCAGACTGGAGATGAAGGCAGATATGATTGTGTCGCAGAAAATCTGCGTGGCAGGGCTACCAAATCATTTTATCTTCAAATACAAGGTAAGCATCAAGCTCTTAACTTGTTCTATGTAAAATCTGTTTTGAATAAGCTATCATTAGTCAAAAGGATATTAACCACAACATTTTTTAACATTACTTGTGGATAATGAAAATAAAACAAGCATTAGACGTGATGTATTTACAAGGGCTATTCGCTTGCTAAGTGCAAGAAAATAATAAACACAGGCCAAAAAATTATTTAGCATGAAATGTGCAGAGTTAAAAATAAATGGAGTAGTTTCTGGTTTAAACTTAGTTCTAGCATCTTCTACAGGAGCTAACACAGCAAGAGTGGGTGACAGATTTGTGAGAGATGCCATCCCCCAAGCCACACAACAAGTCAATCTAGCCATCAATCTGACACAGGCATCTTTGTTTAACAACACTCGCACACACAGTGTCCATGTAAGTTGTTGTTCAACCTGACCCAGGCATCTTTGTTTAACAACACTCGGACACACAGTGTCCATGTAAGTTTTTAACCTGACCCAGGCATCTTTGTTTAACAACACTCCCACACACAGTATCCATGTAAGTTGTTTAACAACACTCGCACACACAGTGTCCATGTAAGTTGTTTAACAACACTCGCACACACAGTGTCCATGTAAGTTGTACATATCAGTTTAACAGCTTTTGCGCCAAATGTTCATGTAAGTTGCAAGTGGGATAGCGTTTTTATGTCAGAGAATCAGAAATATTACAATCCAAAATAATCCAACATGAGGTGAATGAAACATATTTTAAAATCTTATATTTGAAAATTGAAGTTCAGAATCTAATGCAATGTTGTTTTATTTTTTAAAAAAATATTACTGATTTATATGATTTCTGCATGTGTACATAGATAAGATGTTTAAATGTGTTTTGATTTTAATTTTTAAAAAAGTAATTAATTTTCACAAGTAACTGCCATCATACTTGAAATTGATGTTAAAGATAGACTAATTTGCAAAAAGCAGGATGAAAATTGTTTTTTATTCCACCAGGATCTCATTAAATCCATCCGCTACCCATCACCAGATTCTTTGGACTTTATAAGAGCAGAAGAGATCTTTGAGCAGACGTTGGAGATTGTCTATCAGCATGTTAGACAGGGAAACAACTACAATCTCTCTGGATCTGGTTAGAATTGTTTCTGTATTATTTTAAGCAAACAACAAATATTTTTATTTTTTGCAGTGTATTATTTGTTTATTATTTAAATATTTAATAATCATGAATCATGTCACAGACATTTTATTTTTATTTAAAAAAAAATACATTTCAAAATAATTTTTATTTATTTTTACTTTTTTTCTCTTCCAACTAGAAAATTCTTATGAAGAGTTAATTTCTCCTGCTCATATTCAAATCATTGCAAATCTTTCCGGCTGCTTAAGGCGCACCCACGATGCCGACTGCTCAGACAATTGCTTTAACCGGCGCTACCGCACCATGGATGGTACATGCAACAACTACCAGCACCCAACGTGGGGCGCTGCCAACACAGCCTTCAACAGGCTGCTCCCACCTATTTATGAAAATGGCTTTAATTCACCAGTAGGTAAGTTGTGAAATTTAACTCTCAGGTTTTAGATAACTGGCTATAATTCAACAGTAAGTAAAATGTGAAATTCAACACTCAGATGTTTAGATAACTGGTTTTAATTCACCAGTATAAAAGATGAAAAATTAAGCACTCAGTATTTATATAATTGGTCCCAACACACATAGTTTAGCAACACAATTTCAATGATTCAAACCAGACATTCTCAGTTGTTTTTTTTTCAAACCTTAATTTATTGTAGCCTCCCAAGGTAATTTGATTATAAACATCACTTTTTAATCATTGAAAAATGATAAGTATTATCTTAAAGATTTTATTCTAAGTAACATGTCCAAAAATGTTATTACATGTAGCAACTAAAAAATACTAATTTAACACCTAAAAACAATTATATTACATTCATCATCTAGAACAATGACATAACAGGTAGTAAATAAAATAATTACATTACATGTAGCAACTAAAAATTATATTACATGTAGCAACTAAAACAACTATATAATGTTTACCTAGGTTGGAACCGCCACAGGCTCTACAGAGGAACTCACCTGCCCAGTGCCCGCCTGGTGTCCTCTCTCCTCATGTCCGCTGATGACCAGATCATAAATGATGACACCTTCACGCATATGCTGATGCAGTGGGGTCAGTTTCTTGACCACGACATGGATCTTGCACCCCAGGTAATGAGAATTTGATTTGGATTAAAAATGTGAAAGAAAAAAATGGTAGAAGTAAAATGATGGGGCTGAATATGATAGTCATTTTGAAAAGAAAGATGTTAACCAAATATATAAATCATGTTTTAGTTATAATAAAATGGGTTACCTGGTTACAATTTATACAATCTTTAAACTTTAAAAGCTCCATATGTATATATATATATATATATATATATATATATATATATATATATATATATATATATATATATATATATAATTTAACCGTTTATGTACATCATATTACATATTACAGGCAGTTAGCTACGCAAGGTTTAGTGATGGCAGGTACTGTAACGAAACCTGTGAAAACACAAACCCTTGCTTCCCAATTCAAGTGCCCAACTCTGACCCCAGGATCAGAGACTACCAGTGTCTTGGGTTTACCCGCAGCAGCGCCACCTGTAACACTGATGCTACATCTTTGTTCTTCAAAACACTGGCACCAAGGCAGCAGCTGAATGCTCTGACGGCCTTCATTGATGCCAGTAATGTTTATGGCAACAGTGAACGCTTGTCAAACACGTTAAGAAATTTGGCCAGTAACAGAGGACTGTTACGAGAAGGTTTTATATTCATCAATTTCTTAAAATATATCTTTTAATCATGTTTATCTGACATCTTAGTTGCAGGTTATATTATTTTACATGAAAAGCGCTAAAATTGCAGTTGAAGTCTACAATTTTAGTGTACTTTCTATATAGAACATAAAATTTGTTGTGTTTTTTTTTTAAATTTAATTGTTGAACTAGTAAAATAAAGACTGTGAATTATTTTCTTTACTGTGAACAGGTTCAGTTTAAATTGAAATGTTTTCAGGGGCAGGCAGTGGTGGCAGCAGACGTTTGCTACCTTTTGATGAAGATATACTGCACAGGGCGGATTGTCAAATTGAAAGCAACAAACGTGATGTGCCTTGTTTCATTGCTGGGGACCACAGGGTCAATGAGCAGCTGGCTTTAACAGCCTTCCACACTCTGTGGATGAGGCAGCACAACCACATCGCCACAGGACTCAACAGGATTAATCCACATTGGGATGGAAATAAAATTTTCTTTGAGGTAAATGAAAATTTTAAAATGAAACAAACAATAACTTTACAGTTTTGAAAAATACTAGTAGGGCCTGTAAGGATGTAGCTTTAAAAAATTAGATATTCTAAAAGTCACAAGAATTTACCCAACAAATGACAATCTGGGTTTCTATAGTATGTATAGAAAAGATAGGGATGAATTTGGGTATATTTTGAATGCAATATCCATTGTCTCAAAATAATTAAGAGTAAGACGTATACTGGCTAATTACTTGAAAAGTTCTAAAATTTAATTTCTACTTACTAAACAGGCTAGAAAAATTTTAGGAGCCATCTTCCAACACATCAGCTACAACCATTGGCTGCCTAAAGTGCTAGGGCCAATTGGGATGAAAATGATTGGGAACTACACCGGCTACAAGCCTGATGTCAACCCTTCCATTGTCAATGAATTTGCTACTGCTGCTCTAAGATTTGGTCACACACTAATCCAGCCAATGTTGTTCAGACTCAATGAATCTTTCCAAGAGATTGAAGAAGGCCATCTGCCACTGCACCAAGCTTTCTTCTCTCCATACAGACTTATTGATGAAGGAGGCATTGACCCACTTATAAGGGGTTTATTTGGAAGAGCCACCAAGAAAAGAATGCCTGGTAAACTTATTACAATTTTGAGAAAAATATAAATGGCATGTAAATGTGTTTAAGAAGTATTAGAATCTTTCTTATCTACTCTCTACTCAATTAATTTGTTTTAACAGCATCTTAGATATATTTTTCTGAAAAATTAAAGAATAGCGAATAATTAATTTTGTGAATGTATAATTTAGTTTTTATATCCCCCTAAACTTTAAAATATTCTATTGCAGGTGAATTTCTGAACTCAGAGTTGACTGAAAAACTTTTTAAAGTTTCCAACGCCATTGGTCAGGATTTGGCCTCTCTCAATGTTCAGCGTGGAAGAGATCACGGCCTTCAGTTTTACAATGATTACAGAGAATTTTGTGGCCTGAAACGTGCCAGAAGTTTTGAGGACCTGAAGGGGGAAATACATTTCAAGGACACCAGAGACAGGCTGCAGGCACTTTACGGACATCCAGGTCAAGAATTAGTTACTTGTGTTCAATAAAAGAATACATTTCTAATAATGATAAGTAAAAGAACTGGTATAGGATACAATACATATTTTAACTTCTTTAATTGTGATTTTTCAGCAAATGTTGCAAAACTCTGTTAGTTTTATACAAAATTTACTTGCATAACTTTTGACAATTATGTAAATGTTATGTACTGGTACAACTGTATATTTTTTAAAAATGCATTACGATGGTGATGATTTATCAATTGCATATGCTGTGGTGTTTCAATTCTTGCATTAAAAATATTTCTTTCAGACAACATTGATTTGTTCATTGGAGGTGTGAGTGAAACAATGGTAGAAGGTGCCAAAATGGGACCCACATTCATGTGTATTATAGCAGACCAGTTTAAGAGAGTAAGAGATGGAGATAGGTAAATACATTTTATCCTTCTTTTAGTTGCTTCTAAGCAGTTATAGAATTTAAAACAACTAAATTTAAAAAATATTGATCAGTCGTGTCCTTTGCATTGATTATCATAGAACTAGAAACCAAGCAATCAGTTTTATTAATTCAATTGGTGTTTGTAATAACATTTCAAAACCACCAAGTCATTTATTTTGGTAAAATTACAGTAAATCTGATCAATTTTTAAAAAAATTGGATAATTTATTTTTCTTACTATTTCTATATCCTTTCTAAATTTAAAAAAAGGTTAAAATAGCTGTCTATGTTTATTGATGTTTCCAGATTCTGGTATGAAAGAGATGGGATCTTTTCACCGGAGCAGGTGGAAGCAATCAAGCAAACATCTATTGCTACAGCCATATGTGACAGCAGTGACAGCATAACACGTGTACAGAAGGATGTGTTCATGCGCGTACAGAGTGATGATGAGTATCTCAACTGTGAGCAGATTCCAAGATTGGAGTTAACTCACTGGACAGACTGCTGTGAAGGTAGAGCTCTCCTTCTTGGAAGTCATTTTTTGTAAAGTATAACATGTAGGAAAATAATACATTCACTACATGTCCACAGTTCGGATGGCTCTTACCCCATACCTATCAGAGAAAATACTTAATTAACAGTTTCTGAGTTTTAATTATTAGTAATTAATGTTAAAAATTGTTACATCTGCTCAACAAATGTTAACAAATAAGAAAGAAAAAAAAATTATTTTCTAGTTTTAATAACAAATTGCTATCCAACTCTATTTTTCTGCTAGTGATTGAGAGTAATCTCCCTAACAATGTAGCATACATGCCTGAAAAAGTTAAAGAAAATAATTGAATGGTGCACATTTGGTTTTAAGATTGCAGGACAAGAGCAACCTTAGCATCATTTGCTGCACATGTTAGAGGGAGACGATCCACTGACTACAGCTATCCTGAAGATCGTCCTGAAGAAACAAATTTTATGAATAACACAGTAAATTTTTTGTTGTTGTTTTAAACAAAACCACCATGACATTAAGATTATGAAAACTGGAGTTAGGTTAAATCAATCAAAACTGACAGAAAACTAAAATAAGAAGAGTTTTAAAAAATTTCAAAACAATAAGTTATTACATATACAATTCAAAATAATGTTTCTGTGTTTCGTTTTATCACGTGCTATTACAACCAGTATCTCTTTCTGTTTATTTTAAAAATAATTCTAATTGTTCAATCTGGCAAACAGATACTATAAAAAAGTAAAACTTACTTGAATCTAAATGTGAAGACTTATGGAGTGTTTCATTAGCTGAAACTTAATTTTGATTGTTTCATTATAAATGTGAATCTATCAGGAGCTGTTAAACACAATCACTGTAGCAGCAGAAGAAACAAAAGAACAAGAGGAAGTTCAACAGGAAGAAATAAAGAAAGAAATCCCAGCGCCAGTGGACACGTTTGAGAGGGAAGATGTAGATCTACTTGATAGCAGAATAGAAGGTATAGAGGAAACAATTATGGAGCTGGGAGAAATCATTACAAACCTTAAGAAAAAGGCAAGTCCAATTAATTTGAATTCAATACAGTTGGCTGAATTTTAAAACAGCGAGTTTTTCATGTTGGACATTAATTCAATTTCATAATAAAATGTGATATTTAGATTAGTTGAAAAGATTCTGTTATATTTATGAACAAGATATTATGACTAATTTTTATGATTGATTTAATTAAGTCATTGAATACTTAACTCAAAGGATTTATTCTAATACATATCTTCATGTCCCAGACAAGTAAAAATTTGTTTGAATATTATTTCCCCTTGCTAGTAAATGTTTCCTGAGTTGTGGAACTTAGATTCCACAGACTGGACACTTTCAAGCACTATCTTTTACCCATGTCTCAGACACAGTTATGATTCTTGTCAATGCTACTTACAGATCCGCCACCTTGAGCGAGGCAGACACAGGAGCCGCAAAACATGTCTAGACAAAAATAACAAAATTAAAAGAGATGGAGAAAAATGGCAACTTGATCAATGCACTTCGTGTGTTTGTATTGTAAGTTTGGTCTTCGTCTTTAGATATAGATAACATCATTAATAGCACTATGGATTTTTTTGGTACTACAGATTTTAAGTGATCCCATGAATCAACAGATACCCTTTTGTCAATGAGTTCTGATGGAGTATTGCAAGAGTTATCCTGTTGATCATTTTGATAGTCCTGGTCTAATTATTGGGGTTATCTCCCATGATGGCTGATACAGAGATTTAAAAACTATTTTATCAGCAAGAATTTATTGAAAGTGGGGGTGGGCACGATACCCAAAGACAGATGAAATAATAATTTGTGGGCAATTAATAATGCTTCAAATATGAAATTATTACAGTATTTTTATCAATCACAGCAGGATTTAAATTTCAGCCTTCTGTGACCAATGGAATTTTGTCTAATTTTAACTATTTCTTTTTCAGAGAGGTCAGGTGGAATGTAAGAGTGAAAACTGTGATGAGCAGCCTATATGAGAATCACAAAAAAATATTTGAATCCCGCCTTAACCCTGTCCAAATTGTAAAATTTAAAACCACAAAATGATCTTCTGCTAATCAATGCATAATTCAGTTCTAGTACTTGTATAATATTGTGTAATTTTTGTTATTTTTTGTTTATCCATATAAAAAGGTTGCAATAAACTTTATGTTCACATAATCTTTCTAATGGTTAAGTTTTTTAGGATTTCATTAATTCTTTTTACATAATTAATATATAACACATGTTCATAAAAACCAACCTGTTGATTTAATTCAATTGTCTTCCATTTAGATTTTTAGCTGTTTTTATTCTGTTTGTTATTTTTATTTGCTTTTTAAATGAGTCATTATTATTTTTTGTTAGTTATAATTAATTAAAAAACCTTTAAAAGTGCCTTGTAAGCCAAATTCTTTTTAAAATACATATAGTCAAATATGTTATTTTATTCATTAAATACCTTTGTATGTCAGCTTTCATAAAAAAGATTTTATAACGCAGTATTAGTATTTAAGTTGGTGCTACACTTAAAGCACTTTTTTATTAAACATTTTTTGTGAACTAAAATAGAGGATTTAATTTTGAACATTTGTTGATAATTCTATATCTTAATGTGATATTGCATGTTTTAAGGTTTAATATTTTGAGCAACAGATGTATTAGCACTGTATGTATAAAAATCCTGTATCTACACAACTGCTATCTGCCCCATGTACTTTACCAACAAATACTCACATTACATCTATTGTTTATTTTTTAATATACTGGTTTATCTCTTTGTTTTATCATTCCATAGCCATGACCCATTTCTCAAGTTTACTGACACAGTTTAAATGTACAGTATCGAAACTGACCAATTCTTATAGTGGCAAAGCATATGAAATGGGGAAACAAGTTACCAGGAAAAATTAACCCTGAAATCAAGTGCTCGAACTAAACAGGCAGAGCCAACTCCAAAGAAATTTATAAAAAGGTTAATTTTTTAATGACACCCAAATCATTTTTAGTTCATAATAGTTAACAAAATCTAAAATTATATAGGCTCCTGTCTGAGTTTTTGGTTGTTTACCTAGCACATAGACCATCATGTAAAATAGTTTTATTATTCCATTGTAGCGATATCCAGTTAAACATTTACAATGAGAGATGAAATATGCATTAATAACCCACGAGTGACCATTTTTCACAGCACAATGTGTTTTAGTTTGGATCTTCATAATTGAAAGAACAATTTCAAATGTATGTGTGGCTTTGTGATAAAGCAGACTAATGTTAATAAAAATACTTTATCATGTAAGAAGTAATGCAAAAAACATAAGGTTCATGTGTACCATTAAAATACTGTGTATAACTGTACTAGGTGTGCCCTTGGCTGTATTCACTAGAGGTGTACACAGGTTCTGATGTGAATGTAACAAATAAACTATGGAACTTGAGTTCCTATCTCATACAGCTCATTGTGATTGTTTGATGTGATACAGTTGACTTTTGTATATGTAATACAACTGTGTATCTGTCACTTGTGATGTGTGTCTCCTTGCTAAAAGTATGTTTTAGTTACTTGTGATCAAGAATGTATTCATATAAAAGTTGATACAGATCTATATTTTTAAAAAAAGATACCTGATAAATATTAACAATCGTTATAAATATCTTTAATCAGAAGTAATAATAATCAATAACAGTATTTTAGAAAAGTGAAATCAAACACATTTTTATCACCACACTCTCACATCATGCTAAATATCAGATTCTGTAACATCAGTGTTCACTTCCTGCATGGTAGTAAACCAACAATATTCTCTGACACTTTTGTTCTAACCATTGTTCGGACATGTGCCATCATCTTGTGCTGTATTGTTTATAACTTGGACAAATCTTGAGGACCTGCCACTACAGCTGATGCACAATGTGCAGTTAACAGTGAAACACAATTGTGTCAACTCCAATATTTGTGGACATCATAAGTGGATGACCTCTTGGGAGAAGAAAGGTTACAATAGCTGTTTGGCACCCAGTGTCTAGCAAAATGTCTCTGGGTTATTGTGGTAATGTGAATAATCCTTATTGAAGTTAATCTGATTTTGAAAATGTTCTGTCAGTTAGTGACTCCACATTGTTTCAAGTATTGATACATTCATGTTTAAACATTTTACTTATATAGGCCTACCTGTAAAGTCTGTTGGGCAGGCAATGGGCAAACAAACAAAAAAACCTTTATTTTGTCATGAATTTTCATTTTGCTGTGCCAAATATACTTAAGACATAGAAACACAAAAACGTCCATAGCTAAAAATGGGCTCTGGTAAATAATTACCACCCACAAAGTTTGTCCTTATGACTTATTCATTGTAATTTATAATATAAATAGTATTAAAAAAATATGAACTAGTATTTTAAAAATTTAATAATTAAAAGAAATTTTAAAAAACAAATCTTGGTTTTAAAAGGTAATAAAATTTTGACTTATTCGTATAATAAAAGCTAAAACTTTAAATTACATTATATTATTGACTGATTTATATAGTAATATTGTTTGTGGTGAAACTCCTGCGATTTTAATAATGAGTTTCATTGAAAGGAAAATCAAAACTAAGTTAAAAGTTTTCCTTTCAGTAAAGTATGTGGGTTTTGTTTTTTATACAGCTAATCTGTTGACAGGAAAGATTGAACATATGTCTAAATATATGGCAGGCTTTAATAATATTAACGCTGGAAAAAACAACAGTTTGCCTATATAAAGTCTGAGAAAGTAATGGCTGCAAAGCCTGTTTTTGTATTTATCTATCCAGACAGGCTAGAAACTCCTCAAGGTCTGTACCCAGTCTGCAAGATGAAGTGGTTGCACTCAACCATTTTGCACTACAGAGAGCCTACTGAGGCCAATGAAGATCTACTCAACAATCTTGCTCTATAGAGGGCCTACTGAAGAACTTCCTAAATAGAATCTATTTGTATTTAGAGGGGTTTTTTTAAAGAACTACCTGAGAAACAATGATGTCCAATAATTTGTACAATGCGGAGCACTAGAGGTTATGTGATTTCATCCTCGGATGAAGAGTCAGGATATGGTATATTCAATGTTCCTTCGGCACTCACTGTTGTAACACTGCCAACACCAGAGTGTGGGTTTGACATTGTCAAACATGGCACAGTTTCACTGACACCATCTGCCACATCAGGGTGGCAGGGTGTGACAGTGGCATGACAGCATGGCACAGTTTCACTGATACCATCTGCCACATCTTGGTGGCAGGGTGTGACAGTGGCATGACAGCATGGCACAGTTTCACTGATACCATCTGCCACATCTTGGTGGCAGGGTGTGACAGTGGCATGACGGCAGGGTGTGACAGTGGCATGACAGCATAGCACAGTTTCACTGACACCATCTGCCACATCATGGTGGCAGGGTGTGACAGTGGCATGACAGCATGGCACAGTTTCACTGATACCATCTGCCACATCAGGGTGGCAGGGTTTGACAGTGGCATGACAGCATGGCACAGTTTCACTGACACCATCTGCCACATCTTGGTGGCAGGGTGTGACACCACCACAGAATTTGTTGTAGCCAGGCAGATTTCTCTTGTTGAAGTCAAGTGGCTTATCTTGTATCTCTGGGTTTGTTTCTGTTTGAGTTGGCTCCCTCTGTACTCCATACCCAAAACATCTCTCCAAGAGGGCATCATTGTTCAGGACAGGTACAGGTATAGGTACAAAGGAAGTTGATGACTGCTGTAGGTTCTCATTCTTAGTTGTTGTATCTGCTTTATCTGGTGGAGCTAAAAAGAAAATTACAAAAGTTGATATAATTTGAAATAATGATGGAAGTGTCTGAAGACAAACACATAATTTAAAACACTTATAAATGACTAATCATAAGTGACTTCATTCAGAAAAAATTAAATATGAATCAGAATGTCATCATCTAGCTTAAAAAAGTAACTGAGCAATTTATCAAGAATTAGTTGCACATATTCTATCAATAATGTAAATCCCATTTCGTAGCAACAAATCAAATATCCTTACAGTTATCACTGACTGTTTCCACATAAGTGGAACTTGCTTCAGTTTTTCTCTGTTTTGCAGCATAAGGACGATCAGACCAGGGCGTTGCACTTAAATCTGGCTCTAGTTGCCTGATTTTGCGCACAAATGCTTTGTATTCACCCCTTAAATGATCAATGCGAGTTTCAAATTCTTTGATCTGACGGTCAGGGTAGCAAGCTACTTCCATTTGCTGGAGTAAGAAAGTGAAAGATATTTAAAAACTTCTCTTTACTAAAATTACTTCTTTTCAATTCACAAATGATTTTTCAATTGAACACATGGTTACATTCAAATTGCTGCTTCTACCTAAGAAGTTCTTAACATTAAAACTTATACTAGATAAAATGACAGCTTATCTAGCGAATAACCAATATTTGTGTACATGTTTCACTAGTTAATATTTACAAACATTAACCTAGGTTACCATACAAAGACAGTGCTATAGCTCTATTAGTATAAACTTATGAACTGTGAGTAACAATATATGCTGTGAGAAGAATTAACATGGACCTGATTGTGTCTTACCTTAACATAAAACTCTATATCTCTCATGACAGATGGCAGCCACTTTTTTATCTCATAGACTGTGCTCAAGGATTCCTTTGGATAAAGTGTACATTGCATTTTATTTGTTTGTGTGAGGGGATAAAATTGAGATTATGTTTTAAATTATGAAAATAGTTTTTTTCACTTAATTCTATTTCTAACTAAAAATCTGGTACAAACTTGCTTTTAAAAAAAAAATTAACTATTAAATCATTCTACTCTGCTGTGTATACATAAACTAATTTGAATATGCATTTATTAAAATAAAAGTAATTGTTACATTTATACTTTCACTTTAAAATTGTATGACTTAGACTATATCAAGTGAACTCAACCAAATATATTTGTAGATATAAAGCACATAGATACAACATTTATTGTTATGACCACATAGTCTTGCTTATTTGGTTTCTAGTCAGTTTTTTAAGTCAGTAGCTCTAAAAATGTAAATTGAGACTAAAAGGTCATTGTGGTAAAGAAAACAGATGAGCTATTTCATCTGTATCTAATAGGAGTGGCAAGGCACATTATGGTTGAATGGTAGAGCATTCAGCTCCTAGCACAAAGGTCTGGAGTTTGGATCTTGGTCTGGACTCGGGACTGCAGGATATCCCTGAGTCCAAGTAGCTCTGCTAGGTACCTGACTCGTTTTGGGGGAAAGTAATGGTGACTGGCCATAGTGTTGACCACTCTCCTCCTTCATATGTCAAGAAATATATGAACTTATTTGACACTGACAGGGAATTACCACCACTAATGAATGATCTAGCAGCATTAAACAAATAAGCTTTTAAACAGAACTGTTGTGGCCTGGAACTACTTTTATTCAATTGTACTGTGTTATGGGTGAACCTAAGACTACCATTTGTTAACTATGGTATAATAATAAAGCGAACTGACAAATGAAACAAACATGAATTGTAGTAAAACCATTGAAACAATCATGATTGATATGGTTATAAAGTATGATTTGACTCACAAGTTTGGGTCTAGGAGGTCTCTTTTTAAATTCCTCTGAAAAAAATATTAAAATATCATTATTATTAGCTTAATAGTAAGTTAAGGATAAGGAAGGGCGTGGTCAAACGGTAGAGTGTTTGACTGCTAACCTGAAAGCCTCAAGTTCCGATCCTGAGCTTGAGTTTGTAGGATGTGTCAGAGTCTACATACTAGATCTAATTATACTAGTACACAAAACATAAGATTCTGCCATTCTTCAAAAGAAGAATTACAACTGTGAACTTGATAGCTGAGTTGGGCCTCTGTTATTGAGTAGTTATTAGATCTAGTAGATTGACTAAAACTTATTTTTATTTACTAAATGTAATAGATTGGAAACACTAACGACGGAAACCATGCTGTTTTGTATATAACGTTTATTGGGCCTCAGCTAAACATGATGGAAACCGGAACAGGAAGTAACGATAGATAAATACAAGGGACATCACTCAATAACAACATTATAAATATAACTAATACAAGAAGAGTGAGTTCCCTTGACTTCACAAATCTCAATATATTACACTAAACTAAACAGTAAACAAAAGTCTCATATAACTGAGAGAGAGAGTGAGAGACATGGCCCATTTAAGTAATTTTGTCTGCCCTAGCCGTTTAGAATAGTCAATGTGAATATGTGGCTGTATAGTATTATTAGTATAGGCCCTACTATTACTAATACTTAATAATACTAATTTCAATATAAATATTATACTATATAGATCTAGGCTAATAATACTAATATAGATCTAGATTATATTATATTATAGTAGTCTTAAGTTATAAGCCCTAAGTAAGTAGAATCTAGTAAGTAAGACCTAAAAGTTAAAAGTACAAAGTACAAGTAGTTTGTCATTGTCAAGTTTGAGTATGATAGATGATAGATCTAAAAGTAGGGACTTGGATGACGTAGATTTTGCCCCTCTAAAAACGAGAGTTTTTTCCCCATACCGTAACTTAGTGAATTTAGCCGTGCGGCAGTGGGTGATAATTAAAAAAAAAAAAATTCACTATTAATCACCATTGTTAATAGAAAAGTGTCACTTTATTCTGAAAGACAAATGGATTTCACCGATTGCTGTGTTATTTTTGTTTTTTTCTGCTACGAGTGCAAGATGGTGTGTTTCAGGCAAAAATTGGGTAAGTAAAACTTATTGTTCCATAAAAATTTACTGCCTTAGGCTAGAAATGCGATCTCCGAGCGTAAACACCATTTTTACATATATGTTTCAAATTTCATTTAGTTATTCATTAGCGACGTATTTTTTTATAAATAACTTTGAAAGCATAGGGCTTACAACAGCTTAAGATTGCCGGAAAAGATCGAGGTTAAAACCGGAAGTGGTGTGTTGTTGTTAATGACGCTATACAATGTAAATCTACTTGATTATCTAAATCCAGCAACATCCACATGAATCTGACTCTAAAAGCTTTTTAAATTATCGAATTACATTTGTTATTTATTAAACTTGTTATTTTTGATGACTTTTCATTTGTATTTTGTTATTAGATTCATTAATTGGGTAATTTTAGGATTGTAAATAAGATCGTTTTTTTTTCTCTCAGTTCGCGATGTTTATTTTTTAAACAGTAGATTCTAGATCTAAATTGTTAACTTAAGAATTATATTTAAAAACAAAAGAATGTTAGTTATATGTAGTGTGCTTTTCTATACAAATTTCTTAAATGAACAAGTTAATTTTAAAGCTTAATAGTAGGCCCTATGGCTATGCCTAGTATAAATCTACTATAGACCTATTGCAGGCTATTACACTTAGTTCAGTGAGTTTGTTGGGACTTAAGGTCTACTAATATTTAAAAAATAAAATGAATATAGATCTATTACAAGTGTTAATATTTAATTCCAAATGAACCATAATATGTATATTTTTATTCAGCCTTCTACTTGTTTTCTTAGAGCAAGTTTTTACTTTTTTATTAGATAAGTCCTCTTTATTTATGTTAAACTTGTATAGGCCCTTTTCAATTATAACTCTAGGCATTTTCACTACTTACTTTATGTACATTTACACAATTTTCTGTGTAAAGCTACACTATACTACTGTATTTTTGCTATTGTATATTTTTCAGTTGGAGCTTTACTAGTCTTGGCCCTAGATAAAATGTACCAGTTCACAAGGGGATAGAGAATCAAAAGATGTGGATCTACTCATAAGCAACTTCAATGAAGGAGAAATAAGTCCACTTAAGAATGGATGTTGCTGGTTTTTATTAGTTCTAAAAGCTATCAGCCAGAGGAGACACAGCTTCAGTAGATGTTTCATCAGATTTCATTTTTAAATCATTGATGGTGTTATTTTTGAAAGTAAAAAAGTGACACAAGCTAATAGACTTAAACATGTTATCCACACAGCATGAGATGTCACTTAAATATATGACATATGTTTCTAAATTATAAAACTTACCTTTAACATTAAATGGTGATCTTTACTCCACCAATAAAAAAATCATTTCAATTATTAAATTATTTGTTCAACAATAATTGTAAATTAAATTATATCAATTCTATGATAACATACACATAACATGGATGAAATATCATGAATATTGACAACCTTAAGATACAATTTTAGTAATCTAAAATCCATTTAGCATTGTACTTCTTTATTGCAAAGAAGTAGTTGCGCAGAACAAAAATGACTTTTTAAATTTGACCAACATTGTAACAAAACCACATAAGCTAAGTGAAATATTTTTACTTTGTGTGGATGTATACAATGTTGGCACCAATTAGGCCAATTTTCATTCAGATATTCCATATAATAAAAATTTGGCAACAGATTATGTGTTGCCTATAGCAGAATTTATTGTTTAAAATTAAGGGGGGTATATGAGTTTAAACCCCTTTTTCATTAAATAAAATATTTTTAAAATCAAATTTGAACAATGGTAATATCAAAGTATATAATAACCTTCATTTTTACAATATTTCTTGCATATAACCAAAGTAATCTAAAATCTGCTCAACATTGTACTTCTTTCTTGCAAAAAAAGTAGATGCGCCGAATAAAAATGACTTTTATTTTGTCCAACATTGTAATAAAACCACATAAGCTAAGTAAAATATTTTGACTTTCTGTTAATGTATACAGTGTTGGCACTATTCAGGCCAATTTTCAGTAAGATATTCCATATAATAAAAATTTGGCAACAGATTGTGTGTTGCCTATCAAAGACGCTTATTCAAAAATTTTAGGGGGGTGACCCTCTTTGTTAACATTATTTTTTATGATCATTCTCATCCACTTCAATTATTTTTATCTTACTCTTTTACTGATATCATAAGCTTGATCTTAGTGAATTTTCATTAAAAAATACCTGCTATTTAAAAAGTTACAGAGATTTTAGTTCGCATCCAAAAAAGTAAGGAAGCAAAAAATTGAGAAAACCCCATAGTAAAAAAAACCCGAAAATTAAATACGTTAAAAATTCATAACTCCGTAACCGTTTGAGCTAAAATTAAAATAAAAGTATCTTTGTTCTTGTCTAAATGAGCTCTATAAACTGGTGCTACTACATTATTTTTTTTTTTTAAATTGAAATTTCATCCAAGTCCCTATCTAAAAGATACTGTCATAGCAACTCTAGTTCATTTTCTATTCAGTATCTAGATCTAGATTCTAGAGATTAGATCTAGATTCTAGATCTAGATAATAATAATAATTTTAATATAAAAATAATCTAGATTCTAGATTTTCTAGATTCTACCTTCTTTCTGTTTGCTCAAATAAAATCGATTTAAGCGAGCCAGCTGTTTTTCTTCATTTCTGGCCATTATTTTGACTTTTGGGTAAAAAACAGCCAACTTTAAACTGATACACAGACAATAGTTCCAAGTTACTTAGATCTAGACAAGATCTATCTAGATCAAGATCTAATCAATCATCTATCAGATCAAGTTATCAACTAACAGCTGTAGGTAAAGTCAGTCATTGCTCATCTATCGGTCTGAATGTGGCCAGATAACTGATTTTAAAAGGTTGCCAACTAGGCCTACTATGGACTAGATCTACATGGAAACGCTGTATTCGTAAAACATTTTTTAAAAACCTTTCTTTACTTAATTAAGTAGTAGATCTAGTTCATTGTTATAAATTTAAAGAACATCATCTATTTTCTCATTTTTAAGAGTATTATTACATAAAAGTTTATTATTAAAACGAAGCACGTTTACCACTCCTCCCCCCCCCCCTGTACAAAATATATAGAAAAAATATTAGCCTAATTTACCAGTGTTCGACACCCTCCCCCCCCCGGTAAATTTATACCCCTCCTGGAAAAAAGTCTGAAAGAAACACCTGAAGAAATTAAAAAGTTACAATTACGCCTATACTATTTGAATTTGTTTTTTTTTTTAAATTAAAAAAGGAAAGTAACCTTTTCATGAACAAC
This sequence comes from Physella acuta, assembly GCF_028476545.2. NCBI lineage: Eukaryota > Metazoa > Mollusca > Gastropoda > Physidae > Physella > Physella acuta. The sequence continues at coordinate 187,488 of NW_026731697.1, forward strand.
AGTATAAAAAAAATATCAAACTTGTGAATAAATATAACTCACAAATGGAAGCAATCCATCCAAATGGATTCGAACTCATGACATTCGGGATGTCAGGCATTGTTCCACTCGATCCATTATTCATTTAGAAAATCGCAATTGTTGAAGCATTATTTTTTGGTTAAAGAGGGATGGTCCTAAAAACTAACATTTAGTCTAATGAGGGTTGTTGGTAAATAGAAATGCCACGTACGCTATGCTGAATTATTATGCAGGTAGTTTTTTTTTTTTAATACCACGCTTATCTATATATATAATTCTCTTCTTGGAGACCATAGAAAACACCAAGCTGTAGAGCCGGGTTTAGTGACGGCTATTAGGGGCAGATAATTTAGTTTGAAACGATTTTAAACTTAGGGGAGGTAACTAAGAGGAGGCTGCTTTTACGAGGGGGGTAGGGTTGGGGAAAGGAGGGGGGCGGGGTTATCGTCCTTAACGAGCTACTGATAGTGTTTTAAAGCAAATATATTCAGTGGCAGCATTGGTACAGTCGTATTCACAAATTATGAATTACTGAAATCAAGTAGAAAATAAAACAACAAAATAGCAGCGTGTGATACGCCGCGGGCCGGCTCGTTATTTTATAATATGTGTACGATCCATGATAGCTTGGTTGCCACAATCCCTGGTTTGTTATGAGAGGGATATGGGGTTATAGTCGCAATACTTTTTTCTTGCAACATACAATTACAAGAACACCATCTGCTGCCCATCTAAGCTGAGGAATGCTGGGAGCTTTTAAATTATTAGTAGTTTAGCAATACGCATGCGTGTGTTGTTATGAATTTTAGACCAGCAGGCAGCATGTCACGTGGTCTCACGCTTTGTCCAAATGATCGATTGGGAATATTTGTTCAACACTGCATCTTGGGTGTCAGGTGAAATCACAGCATAGAAAAATAAAGAGTTGTAATACAGGACACACTCAGCCTGCGATCTAATTTTTTAAAAGTTGCGTTACACACTACGCGTACTACACACGTGTGTTGGAGACTGCTGTAAAAGGACGCCTAAAGATTTTTTTTCAAAAACAATGTTTAAATATAGCAACAGATTGAACAACGTATCGATTATATTTGTTGGGCTAACAGTGACCCTCACCAGAGGCGGATTAAGCTTCAGCGGGGCCCCTGGCTGAAACTTTTTCCGGGGCCCCCTTTAACTATATATATATATATATATATATATATATATATATATATATATATATATATATATATATATATATATATATATATATATATATATATATATATATATATATATATATATATATGTATATATATATATATAGTTTATATAATGACATCACAAAACAGGGGCTTTTTCCCAGAAATAAAGGTCGAATGGAATAAACTAAAGGTTAACAGAACTAAAGACCAAGTAACTTTTATATTTTTAATTTTATAGGGAACATTTTCGAGCTTTCCTGATAGCAAACTCTTCTATTATTTCTGTATAATCTAGTGAGCTTACAATGTCATTTTTTATGCTCATAAGTGAGAGCATACTAAGTCTCTTCTGTCCCATAGTGCTTCTTAGATCGCGTTTAATCTTTTTTATTTTGGAAACTAGGCCCTCCGCTGCAGTTAGACGTCATCATACACAGTTAATTCGAAGAGCAATGTGCACATTTGGAAAGCTCTAAATGCACTTGTATCTATTAATAATAATTTATTTTGAAGATATACACTTAAAATTGTTAGCTGAGTACCCCACAATATGGAAGAATATTATGAATTCATTATTTATTGGGCATAAAATATAATATTTTGTGAATGGTGGAAAACCTGAGGGGGTTAATTTTTCAAGATGGCAGCCGTTGTCATAGTTACCAAGATTTTTCCACCAATTTTTTTAGTGGAAATGCATATGCGGATGTATTTCAATAAAGCTGTAAAGAAATAACTGTTTTCTAATGAGTATTAAAAAAGTTTTTTTACCGGAGCCTCCCCCCTTAAAAATATTTTTTACTTATCCAGACGAAAACATTGACTACGGCTAAATTCCAAGGAATTGACAACTCAAATGTTTTAATGGGTGAAACTTCGGGGCGGGGAGACAGTTGGGGGACATGTTTGTGGGGGGGGGGGGGGGGTAGATGCCATGCCATGCAATAGAGTCTTATCCGGTTTTGTATTACCATGCGGGACAGCGGTAACGTCTTTATTTATAGACTTCTTCTCTCTTGGCCTGTTTTGGCAATTCCTATAGTGCAATTAATACAGGTGAGAGTGTGCCTTGAACTAGAGATGTTTCGCATTTTTTAAATCTTAAGCCACTCTGTCAAAAGGTCAATACTTAAAAAAAAAAAACAACACTTCTACATCGGTCCATGTCTAACTATCCACTTTGCTATGTCAGACCCTCCCTACAACTGGGACGTTTTTCCCCAAATTTAACACCCATGTAACACATACTCTCGAAACAAATCGTCTACCGTCAAGTTTACACCGTCCGTATTAGTCTCTACCAGTCTAGTTTTATTTTTATCTATATACGCTATGGCAATACGCAAACAACCCCTCATACAAATACCCCCGACACCCACCCTCCCTCAGCCTCGACACTATGTGTTTTTAAATGGTTTTCAAAACGTTTTCTATCGGTAGAGGGACTGCTGGTTAAATAAGGCACAATTAAACATTAAAGATCAGAGAGTATCTGATGGATCTCGCTTGTCTCGGCACATTCACTGATAAAACTATTATTTAAGTGACGCTTGTTAATTACTTGGTGGAATTTTAACTCATACTTCTGACATTAAAAAAATACTTTAAAAAAATAATGATAAAGTAATATTTGCTTTAGTTGAGAAATCAAAATTTGGGGCCCCCTAAACTTCGGGGGCCCCTGGCTGCAGCCCCTTCAGCACCCCCCTTAATCCGCCACTGACCCTCACTCATAGCGATCTTGCTTCATGTTAGGTGTTGTAGAAGTTTTAAAAGTTTTTGAGTATGCAAACATTTTGGTGTCTTTACTCAGGCTACTGGGTTCACTAAACAACAACACACGTTCAACTTTCGGCATCAGCCATGGTAATAATAGATTTTTACAGATCTGTCGGTATGTGTGATGACGCAAGATTACGTCAGACATGTTTAGCAGATATAAGTTAGCAGAAACAGACTATAGGCCTTGTTGGTTGGTTAGAGAGGCCAATGGGCGCACAGAACTGACCGGTCACGTGGGAGGGTCAGCTGACCACTGAGGCGTGGGTCAGTAGTAGGGAGATAGGACGGCAGTTGATGATTAGCTAGCGAGAGAGAAGGTGTTAGGAAGCGGTTAGAGACGGTTGTAATTTGCATAGAATGTAGAGAACAGTTAGTGTTAGGATTGGTCATGGGAGTGCGTAGTAGTAGGTAGCATGTGGTATGAACAGTCAGTAGTAGAAATAAATAGTACAGTGTAGATCAGTTAGGTAGAAACTTGAACATATATATCATTTTAATAAAGAACAATTATAGTTGAACTTGAACTGTGTGTTATTGGATTCATTCGTTTCGCATCTTAAAAATCCCCACCCTCACAATTGGCGGAGCGCGGGTCGAGGACAGGAAAGACAGTATATCGGTTTACTCATGACGGAGTGTACTGGTGTACAGCTTTCTTAACTCAACACAACAGAGGGTTTCTTCAACCGGAACGAGTTTGGATTACCAACACAAGGGAACAGTCTACATATTAAATAAACCGGGAGTGATCTCCCCTAAACTTTCTCGAATATTCTTATATAAAATAACGGGATGGGAACTCGGGCTATAGACATGATTTTTAATCCATTTTAAATACTTAAAGTTTTAAAAATAGAATAAAATCTCGTAGACAAATTAATTGCACACCAAGTGAACGCGAAATAAAAAAGCGCATAATAGTGCGCAATATTATTATTACTTTTAAAATTTACATTAGTTTTTTGAGAAATCGGAAGTAGCGTAAAGTACTACTTCCAGTCAACGGAAATGACTCAAAATTTAATAGAAGGTAGAGAATTAGATCTTTTACTTACGTTTGAAATTTCATTTATCTATCTGAAATAGTACTCAAGTTATAGGCTTTTGAAAAATTCAAAGTAGGAAAAGTACCACTTCCGGTTATCGGAAATCGCTCAAAAGTTGATTCGGATCTACGATTTTGATAAAATACTTATATTTGAAATTTCATCAACCTAGCTGTAACGGTACTCAAGTTATCGTGTTTACACACGGACACACACAGACACACACACACACAGACACACAGACATACGGACAAGATTGCAAAATTATGTTTTTCCGTATCAGTGAGATGCAAAACGTCGAGATTTGCAAAAATCTCGATTTTTTTTTTTTTGCACGATTACAAGACTTTCTCTATACTTCGTATATACGAGAAAGTAAAAAGATAAGTACCTTCCAACAATTTTTTTAAACGTTTGGGTTTAGACTCGTGCTGGATATTTGGTACCAGCGGTTTTTCTGCCTCTTATCTATTTCTTCAACCACACTACCCTTAAAAATGCCTCCATTGTACGAAGTGGGCACTAAAACTGAGCTTAAGTCAGGCCTAGAAGAGTCAGGTAGAATTGATAACTCGTTACTAGATATATATGTTCAAGTTTCTACCTAACTGATCTACACTGTACTATTTATTTCTACTACTGACTGTTCATACCACATGCTACCTACTACTACGCACTCCCATGACCAATCCTAACACTAACTGTTCTCTACATTCTATGCAAATTACAACCGTCTCTAACCGCTTCCTAACACCTTCTCTCTCGCTAGCTAATCATCAACTGCCGTCCTATCTCCCTACTACTGACCCACGCCTCAGTGGTCAGCTGACCCTCCCACGTGACCGGTCAGTTCTGTGCGCCCATTGGCCTCTCTAACCAACCAACAAGGCCTATAGTCTGTTTCTGCTAACTTATATCTGCTAAACATGTCTGACGTAATCTTGCGTCATCACAGTATGGTTTTGTATCTTACAAATCTATCGACTTTTTTGTTGAGTGTTACGGATCTGTCGGCATTTTTGTTGAGTGTTACGGAACTGTCGGCATTTTTGTTGAGTGTTACGGATCTATCGACATTTTTTTTTACACGTACGGATCTCTCGGCATTTTCGTTACGGCGTGGTTGGGTGGTAAAGCATTCGACTGCAAACGCAAAAGTCTCGAGTTCGGATCCCGGGCTTAAGCCAAGTCCGCACAACATCCCTGAGTGCACCCAGCACTGACGCGTACTTGACACATTTGGAAAGTAAAAGCGGCTGGACAAAATGTCGATCACTCTATCCCTTCTATATGCTGTAGACATTTTCGTAAGGGATTTTACTTTTTTCTACGGATCTGTGGGCATGTGTGTCGAATCGAGTCGTCAGACAGACACCGCTTTAGTTTGACATTGCTCTTCTCTCTCTGAGATTGTGTTGTCGACCCGTTGTCCAAAATGCAGGTCCGCCCAAAGCCAACATAGACATGACAGACTAGACATTTTTAACATCTCGACCGACCCCTCGCTGATTAGGCACAAAAGACGTAATCTGAGCGGCCTTCTACGTATTGCCTGTTTGAACATTACTAACATTAAAGAATCAGGACGTTACTCCGTACTTGCTTGACACTACTGCGTTGATAAAATAAACCAATTTTGGTTTCAAAATAATCTTTTCAGGCAACTAAACAATCGGGGCCACTTTTTTTTTTTATCGATAAGGTCTAATAAAAATCGATTTTAGTCTGCCTTCTGGTCCAAGTTTTCTCATTCTCTGTCTGCGCATGGGCACATTTAATCGTTGTCCATTGGTCAACATCGAGTCATCACGTGAGACTTGTAAAGGTCGATGGTGTGATTGACATAAAATAAGGGGTCATCCATTTATGACGTCCACTTTTAAAAGGGAATTAAGTGGATTTTTGTGGACGGGGAGGGGGGGGGGGGGGGGTCCATAATCCAAAAAAATTGTGGATATCTTAAATGGATCACCCCTAAAAACTTGAAAAATGAAAGGTACATGGTGAACTGAAACTGTCATCACGTGGTGAATTGAAACTGTCGTCACGTGGTGAACTGAAACTGTTGTCACGTGGTGAACTAAACTGTCGTCACGTGGTGAATTGAAACTGTCGTATAGTGAACTGAAACTGTCGTCAAGTGGTGAACTGAAACTGTCGTAGATTTAGGCAATGAGTAGGGCTGACGGCTGACGCGGTGGGGTCGGTAAAGCTCAAGGCTGCTAAACTGAAAAGTCTCGAGTTCGAGCCTCCTGACAGATAGGGCTCTAAATCTGGGGAAAGCAACCCATCATATAGAGTAAACACCATAATCAAACAACTGTTGCCTTGTAATTTGTTCTTGTGTGGACAAATGCTATTGAAGCAGATCCAGAAAGAAAAGGATGCTAAAATTGGAGTCAAGGCGTATAACACGTAATATTTAAGTATGTTGGAGGAAAGCCCTTCCAACATTACAATTTAGAACTAAGTTGAAGAAACAATGACTAGAACAGAGCAGTCTACATGTAGCCTACACAGTTGCTGAAACTCCCTCCCTCCCCCCCCCCCCCTTTCTTGATTACAGATCAATGTTGATATTGAGCTGATCGCCAATGAACACCGGCCAGATCGGATCAAAGCTTCAGATGGTAGGATTCATTCATCGATTCTCTCACGTTGAGCTTTTGACAAAAGCCCAATAAAGCGCTAAAAGCTCAATAAAGCGCTATTGAATTGAACTGCCTCAGAAGTTTCCATTAAATAAAAGGGCATTTAAAAAACTGAGTTATAATTTTAATTCTTTTGACAAATAAATATCTGAATACGTAAATAGAACTGAGAGTGTCATATTTTAGTGCGTGAATACCGGCCTGTTTGCACTTGTGGTAACAGTGTTTAGTTGGCAGCCCTTCTATAGTGACTAGTCTAAATGAATCCCCCGTTCACGCTAAGTGGGTAACTCGATTCAGGCTGCAATAGGGCCTACTAAATAGTGGCCTCTACTGCATTGCGAGTCGCGCTTCGTTTTCCCGTGGCGGCGCTGTACGCGGTATTTGCGAAATAGAGGCTACGCGAGACAGCGATGTTACATTTGTGGGATTGCTCATTTGCCACACTGGGTAGAAATACTCGGTAAGCTTGTATAGTGTAAGTAAACACTATTTTTCTATGATGTGGATAGTGGATAGTTAGGGTATACTTTCATATCACGTTCCATTTTGTTTATCGACTTACATTAACATTATGATTTAATTTGCATTAATTAGTAATAAGAGTATCATGTTAAAAGTATATTTTCAAACTTCCTATAAGTAAATTTACATTTAAAATGTAATTTCTCTAGATAACGTTGGGTTAACACATCAGTGCCGTATAGACTGAGCGGTTGTTGACACGCGTGTTGTAGCATTGAGGTCAAAGTTCAGATAAAGCACACAGTGTGACAGCCAGGTACCATGGAGTATTGGAGACTTGTGGCTGTGCCCGCTCTGCTGGGGACGCTGATGTTGATGTTTTCCTCCAGAACCTTGCTGGACGTGGCCTCGCATGGGCACCACGAGGACCTGCGGGACCCTGCAGGAGCTCTGTTGTTTTCTCTGGCACTGTCTGGTGAGTTGGAGACCTTAGTCGTAGTACCCCCCCCCCTTCAGCACCCCTTCCCCTCTTAAGTACTTCCTCTCCTCCTTCAGGACTCCCCTTCATCTTAAACCCTCCCCGTTCACCAGAGGCGTAGCGACCCTTCCCGGCGCCCGGTTTACACCCCCCCCTCGAACTTTTCATTTGCACCCCCCCCCCTCAAACTTTCAATTTGGCCCCCCCCCTAAGGTCGGCGCCTTTCACCCATTTCACCTTTACCCTTTAATCGTTACCCTTTCACTCCATCTCTTTCACTCTTCACCACTCCCCTTTCACCCCTCCCCTTTCACCCCGCGTTCCAAAACTTGGAACCTCACCACCCCTTTAGGTGTGTTACGTCATATATGGACGACCCTTATCAGCACCCCCGCCCTACACACATACTTGAAACTTAAAACGCCTTACACTATTCCTAAGCCTATTTAGAGAACTAACCCTAACATCGATAACGTTAGGGGAAAAAATTGATCAGATAACGTATCTCAGATACTACCCGTGGTTAGCGTCGTTATACACGGGGTAATGCTGTGGGGTGGGGTTGCTTGGGGGGGGGGGGTGTTATGAAGTCATCTGTGTGCTTTGTTTTGATGGTGGTGATGACTGTAGTGAGAGGTTTAACAGTTGTGTGGTGAATTAGACACTGTAGATTACTTGATTGTTGAAGAAGACACCAACACAATTTCAGCTGAACAACTTTAATTAAATAGATAATCAAACTACACTCTATATGGTAGTCCTACTATGGTCTAAGAAAGCAGAACTAGTTCATTAATAGCGGCCGGCCTTAGGGGCCAGCCCTATCACTCACTACAAAACACAAAAACACGACTACATCCTAGCAAGCCTAACGTTCAACTGTCCTATCTTTCTGGCCCAAGCTTCACCCTGGGTTCCTTAACCCCTGCATGACCCTGGTAGTCCAGCGAGGGAGAGGGGCGGACGCCCTAACCTGCACATAGCTACGGGGGGGGGGGGGGGGGGGGCAGGGATGCATTGTGTCCCAGTTCAGGTGTGGGAGGGGTGGGGAGGGGCAGTACACGCTGTCCCAGTTCAGGTGTGGGACAGGAAGGGGGTGGGGTAGATACCAACTAGCGATGGAACGAGGGGGGTTGGACTCAGTTATAACAGGGGGGGGGGGGCTGCACAGAATATTGTCGACCCAAACTATATACATGTCAGTTGCTTTCATAAACCAGCCGTGTGAACAGCCCGCCACCGTATCTGTGTAGTTAATCACCAGAGACCCGTCCAGTATATCAGGTTCTAGTTTCAAACTTCAAGTCAAACAAAAGCAACAAACAAAACGTTAGATTAAAGTTCAATGCAGTAAAAGCTCGATAACCTGCGAGGGAGAAAAAGATAAGAACAGTGGTGTTTTCAGAGTGGTGTTGGGGGAGGGATGGTTCGGAAATAACAACTGTCGGTGTCGCTTTCAATATCAATGCTTTCATTTTTAAAACCGCAATTTTACACTTTCAAAATCGTTACAACATCTACATATATGTATGTCATATATATATATATATATATATATATATATATATATATATATATATATATATATATATAAGAGTAAAAGTATACAATACATAATGTAGCGACCCGCGCTTTTATTTTTTGTTATTTAAATGGTTGTTAATTAAAGAAAAATAATTTACTTTCTCCTTTTTAGTGGATAATTATATAAAAGCTCGTCATTAAAAATGTTTTTACAGGTTTTTATTTTTACTTAACTTGTTTCCTCTGTCTGTCTGTCTTTCTATATGTCGTTCGTCATAGATCGAAAGTCGGTTAGAAAGACAGTTTGAAACGAATCGGTCAGTTAGAAATGAACGAAATTTCGCTCGGCAGTTTTGATCCATGACGACAGAGAGATAGATAGAAAGAGAGACAGCGGAAGCAAGTTAAATAAAAGCTTGTAAAAATTGGGTTGACTTTCAACAGTCGAAACAGAAAAAATGCGTTTGCTTGTACTGTTTGTCGATTTCATCTATTCTAATTGCTTATACACAGATTTCTATTTGAACTGGAAATTTACGCGTTTATTTATAGAAAAAGCCGTGTATATTTGTCCGGGTCCGCTAAACTTCTAGTTGTTGAATAAATGCACTACTAGTAAAATGTACTAGATGTATTCTCAAATATATGTTTTACCGCGTCAACTAGCGCCGTCGTCCTAGGTCGACTGCATTATTCAAAGCCACTTCAACAGACCTTATCATCTCACTTGAACACTGTCTCCTTCAACAGACATTTGTTCCATGGGGGGGGGGGGGGGGGGTAAGGAGGGAGGGTAAGGAGGTAGAGTACTTGAAACTTTGAGGGGAGGGGAGACTTAAATTTCCGAAGGGGGGGGGGAGATACGGACTCAGTGGTTAAGGTTTATTTCCTATGTAAATAATATATTTCATTGGGGGCGGGGGGGGGGCGAGCTTAGGGATGCCCCCCCCCCCCCTCCCCTCCTCCCCTCCTCCGAAGAAATGCCTGAAAGAAGCACTGCACTTGTCTGAAACGTGCGAGAAAGTCAATCGACCCCCCCCCCCCCCCTCCACACACACACACACACACACTGAGATTGGTAGGTCAACATTTAGGACTTTTCTAAAAAAAAAAATTTAAACCCCACGGAGTTGTAAAATGTTTCGGTTGCTAGAACTTCCCTTTTATAGCTGCGCCTATTTGATAACTGTTGTGTGCTTATGGCTGATCATTATGTTAGGGTAAGTGTTCATAAATAACGTCACTCGCCTCGTGAGGGGAGGGGGAGGGGATAGGAGGTGTTTGTAATGTGAAAGTCTAGTTTCAAACTACGTGAAACTAGTTGCAAAATACGGGTGTTTATTTTGTAACTCGCCTATTGAAGAGAGGGGATGGGATAGGAGGTGTTTGTAATGTGAAAGTCTAGTTTCAAACTACGTGAAACAAGGTGCAAAGTACCTGTGTTTATTTTGTAGTTGCTTGCAATTCTTGTTGCAAAGTATGAGAAAGTCTATGTACAAACTATAAGAATGTCTATTTCAGAGGCATAGCGATTGGGGGGGGGGGGGTTACATATGTCCCCGTGTGCCACCCTAGGGGGCACCAAAATGGGTTTGAAAAAAAAATTAAAAGCTCATTTTAGCTGCAGTTTTGCATTATAGATATAAAAATATATGGGAGGGGGGGGGGGGCGCCAAATTAAAAGTTTGTCCCCGGGCGCCGGAAGGGTCGCTACGCCTCTAGTCTATTTAAAAACAATGTAAAAGTCTAGGGACAAACTATGTGAAAGTCTAGTTACAAACAATGTGAAAGTCTACAAACTATGTAAAAGTCTAGTTACAAACTATGTGAAAGTCTAGTTACAAATGTAAAAGTCTAGTTACAAATGTGAAAGTCTAGTTACAAATGTGAAGGTCTAGGTACAAACTGTGAAAGTCTAGTTACGAACTATGTGAAAGTCTAGCTACGAACCACCCACACCTTCAGAAAAACTTTCTTTGTTCCAGCCCCCACCTGTGTTTACCTTGTCCTAAAATTTGGACACGGCAACATCCTGATCTCCGGAGCCGTTGTCATGGTTACAGGACTGTTTGTCCCGTCTCTGGTCAGCACACCCATGACCTCAGTCGTGTTGTTTGGACTTCTCTACGGTAGGTGGCGCTGGTGTCTTTTACCTAATCATTCCTCAGATCATTTTTTTAAAAACCCAAGTTATAGAGGAGAGATGAAAGCATTCAATGATACGCCACTCAACACATTAAAAATTGTAAACTTAACTAACATAGAGCTGCAATCCCACAAGCAGCGACCAAGAAATATTTATATCTATTTCGTATTGAGTTGGGAAAAAGAAACTGTTGTGTATGGTAACACAACGGTGGTGTGCCTCATGGTTTAATGGGACAGGTGAAGTAGTGTTTGAAAACCTTGGGGTGGTGGGTAATTAATATTTTCAGCATTTATGTAATTAATTAAGTAATTGGATAATTATTGTAATTATAAAATAAGTGGTGTGCTTGAATAAAAAACGGATATAATGAAAGACTGTGCTGATTGTTTGAAGTAAAGGAAGTATTGTTTGTACCTTGTCTGTTTACTTCTGGCAGGGGCGGGCGTCTCCATGTTGTTCCAAGCGAGTGTACACGCCCTGGGTGACGTGTTCTACAGGTAAGATCACACCGCCCTACACACACCCTAGACATACACACATACATTCCCCCCCCCCCCCCCGCACACACACAACCCGCCCCCACTCTACATACAGTTTCAAGAGCCTGGTTTGTTTGCTAAATCAGTTAAGTACACCATGTGTGATGTGGATTAAAAACACAACAAATCGCAAAAGATTCCCCCCCCCCCCATAAAACTGCTCTATACGGGACAACAACTAGCCTTTTTATGTTCTCGAATAGAGGATTATTGGGCGCAGGGGGGGGGGAGGTATAGTAATTAGGCCAACAATTTAAATTGAGACTGCCAAATCGTGATTTTTACAGCTGGCTGTGTTTAAAAAAAGCAAACATAAATTTTTTACTATCTTATAATTAATTGTATGTGTGTCTGTGTATGTGAAAATGATAATTTGAGTAAGTTACACTACAGTTTGTTAGAGAAAGTTTCATACATAAGTGTTAGATCCTATACGTAGGTTTCTTTCAACTTTTGATCGATTAAAAATCGATAATTTGAGTATAATTTAATGGTTTACCTAATTTATACAGTAAGTAAAAGATAGAAGCTATCGCTAAAATTCAAACCATCTCGGGTTTTGTACGTAAAACAATAATATCAATGTATTAAGATTCGCATTAAACTAACGGTTGTATCAAAAGCACACACCACAATGCAATAACTAACATGTCACATTCTTGTTTCTTTATCCTGATAAGGTGGATAGGAAGGTGTTGTTAGTGGGTGGGGTGGGAGTTGTACTCGAGCGTGTACCTGTGCTGTCTTTGTGTGGCTCCTGTTATCGTACCTTCGTGTTTAGCAATTTTGTTGTCGTTACTTGAACAGTCGCGGCACGTGTAATTAAGTCCCGCTGTAAACAGGGACTCAATTAAATCTTTTAAATCAATCTTGACCCGCTAAGTGTGTATTCAATCGCTGCTGTAGTTGCGGCGTTAGAATGGTACCATGTGACCCGTGACCTGTACCATTGACCTTTACTACGCTCGACTGACCTGAGGTCTTTTGTATGTTCATGTTCATAGCGACAGACAGCAGTAGCAACCAGTGTCACGTTAGTGTCAGATCTCAATAGGTTATGTCAACTCAGCACCCTGGGGTGTTTAGCGCGGAACTACAGCGCCATCGACCACTTAAATTGGGGGGGTGGGAGGGGGGAGTGGAGACGACGACGTTTAGACGGTCTAATATCTCACCTGAATTACAAATCTCCAATGTACTTTTCGTATGTCTTTTCACGGTTTGCTACTAGAGTTGTGGTTGACTTGATTCTTGCAAGCTGTAAGCTCATGTAACAGAGAGGGCCTGCTGTTCTGTCGGAGCTTAATCTACAGCCCGAGCTTAATAAACAACGACAGCTGAGCTCAATATATTGCACTGTATAGTTTTAGACCAGGAGCTCTTGTTAAGGGTCCTATTGATGAGGGGTCTATTTGTCGCGGGTCGTTATGAGATGATCTTATATACCGAATGTCATATCTATTAGTTGGAAATCCAGCTGAATAATAAAGCCTTTATGTCGCATGATTAGTTGACATAAGGCGTGTGGCAGTGTGCTAACATTTCTTTTTCGTCCTTAATTTTAATGTTAATGGATATTTTCTTCAGCAAAGTATTGTGTGTCAACATGGTATGCGTCTTGTGGCCCCATTAGCTCCGACATCAGCCTGCTTCTCACTATATTATGTTAGTAAATGACTGTAGATGTATGTGTGTGTTTATGTGTACGTGTGTGAGACTGACCTGTCGATGTATGTGTGTTTATGTGTACGTGTGTGAGACTGACCTGCCAATGTATGTGTGTGTGTTTATGTGTCCGTGTGTGAGACTGACCTGTCAATGTATGTGTGTATGTACGTGTGTGACACATGACTGCCATGATGAGACTGACCTGCCATTGTATGTGCGTGTTTATGTGTACGTGTGTGACACATGACGAGACTGACCTGTCAATGTATGTGTATGTTTATGTGTACGTGTGTGACACATGACGAGACTGACCTGCCAATGTATGTGTGTATGTACGTGTGTGACACATGACTGACCTCAACTGACCTGTCACTGACAGATGCAGCCTCCTGGTGCCCGCTGTGCTACTGACCGCCTGTGCCCTGGTCATGTCAACCACCCAGGGGCTGATCGAGACGGCTTTTGTCAAGCTGGCCCCTTGCTACGTCTACCTGGCCACAGCAGGGTTGGCCATCTTAGTGTGCGTTGGCCCGGCCATATTTCTCATTCTCAATGACAGGAGAAACAATCACAACACACCAGGTAGGCCAAAGCCCCACGAAACATTGAACTTCTGCTTTGTGCGAATTAGTGTATTTAAAGTTCAACTTAAAACACGTTTAAACACATCACATAATTATTCTTGCTGTTGAATTTATTTATTTTTTTAACTTTTTCTTTTTACTTTTTCTTTTTACTTTTTCTTCTTACTTTTTCTTTTTACTTTTTCTTTTTCTCCATCATAGGCTTGAGAATCCTGTAAAGAAGTTGGTTATTTCTTTTAAATGTATTTTTCCTCCACCACTCAAAAAATAAATTCATTAACTTTATACAGACAACAAAGATGTAACGCAGCACTTTATGGCAGAAGTTAATGTGAGCTGTGACGTCAGAAAAATAGCGCTCTCCAAACGTGAGCTATTGCGCCAAGATTTTACTCACAGGGTCGGTGTTATGTTGGTCTGGGCAACAGGTGAGCTGGGGTCAGCTATGGCCAGTTACAGTATGGCTAGATGTAGTATGGCCAGGTATCTTATGGCCAGCTACAGTATGGCTAGATGTAGTATGGCCAGGTATCTTATGGCCAGCTACAGTATGGCTAGATGTAGTTTGGCCAAGTATCTTATGGACAAATATCTTATGGCCAAAATATCTTATGGCCAATATATATCATGTTTGGGTCAGTTGATGTTTGGGTCAGATGATGTTGGGGTCAGATGATGTTGGGGTCAGATGATGTTTGGGTCAGATGATGTTGGGGTCAGATGATGTTGGGGTCAGATGATGTTTGGGTCAGATGATGTTGGGGTCAGATGATGTTTGGGTCAGATGCTGTTGGGGGTCAGATGATGTTTGGGTCAGATGCTGTTGGGGGTCAGATGATGTTGGGGTCAGATGATGTTGGGGTCAGATGATGTTGGGGTCAGATGATGTTTGGGTCAGATGCTGTTGGGGGTCAGATGATGTTTGGGTCAGATGATGTTGGGGTCAGATGATGTTGGGGTCAGATGATGTTTGGGTCAGATGATGTTTGGGTCAGATGATGTTGGGGTCAGATGATGTTGGGGTCAGATGATGTTGGGGTCAGATGCTGTTGGGGGTCAGATGATGTTTGTAGTCAGATAATGTTTTGGGTCAGATGATGTTGGCGTCGATGATGCTATAGCAACACGATATTGTTGTGAGGCGTGTGTTGAGCTTGACCAGCTGTCCCCATCCCCCACAGGGACCGACCTAGCGCTGATGAGAGAGACCAAGCTTGACCTACCAGTTCTGATTACCTTGTGTGTACTCTCCTTGCTGAACCTCGGCTACCGAATCCTTCAATCGCGTGCCATTAAAAATAGAACTGATTGCTGCGTCAACACGCCATCTTCCACACACTTCATCCCGTTGGGACTTATGGGTACGTGTTTCTTCATTTTTTAAAATAAAATAATTAACTACCACTCCTGTATTTATTGAATTAGTCAAGATATACTTTAGTTCCTAATCCCGTGATTACCACAGTAAACATATAAATAGGTCTACTTATTTTGTCACGTTTTCACGATATTGATACAAAAAATTTAGACGCCATATTTTATAATGTTAAAACTTTCGCTTAGTTTTCTATTGACCATGCGAAGTGGGGCATGCGCAAATGTTGCTCACCTGAATTGGTAAAAATCTAATAGCACAAAGGTGACTATAGCTAGACTTTAACATATTGGTAAGGTACGTTTAATATTGAATGGAACCCGGCGGCCATTCGGCACTTTTAAAACCACAATAGATGGGATCTTTCTTGCATCAATAATGTAATCGTTCAATAAAACGTGAGATCGTTGTCTTGCATAGGTCGCTCTCATAAATGATGCAGATGTTTTTGTTGAGGTCGACTCCCCCCCCCCCCCCACCTCTTTCCTAAAGTGCTATGTGACATTTTATACACAGCCAGTGGCACTGCCCTCCCCCCCCCCCCCCCCCCACCCCACACATTCTTAATTCATTCACGAAAAAGCGAAGGTGAATTTTCCATTGAGAATCGATCACTTGTCCATGAAGCAAATGTGCATTACAATTTCCCTTTGGAGTTGGAGCTTCTGTTTACACGCTACTCTCTTCTAAACATCCTCGGGTGGTTGAACGACGTCACGATTTTTTAAAAATACCCCCCCTCCCCCCGCCGAACCTCACACATAAATCGAGATTCGCCACCTAAAATGACGTCACACTTCAGCCCCCACCCCCCGCCTTGAAAATTAATGGGTTTTTTTTTAAAAACAATTTTACTGAATTAGGCAATCATTGAGTATTTTGATATATATTTAATTTAGAAAAAATACGAAAATAATTATAAAAACGCGAAAAAGCTAAATTTCAAATGCAAAAGTGTGTCGTAAGACTTTCTCCCCCCCCCCCTCCCTATCTTTTGCACAAACACACAGTTCACTTCGTAACAGGTGATTAAAAAAAGCTCGGAAGTCTGACCCCCTCCCTCCTCAAGGAGTGTACTGTCGTTTATAGACTACTCCCAACTCCACTGAGCATATTCTATTGTTTTCTGAGAACCCACCCATCTTGTTACACCTCTCCCCCACCCCTTTCAATCCCCTTTCCGCTCTTAGTCTAACCAGAATAGTATTAGCTAGTGGTCTAACGATCAGGGTGCTATTTTTCATGCGCACACACACATGAAATTAAGAGCTACCCCTGGGCGTCGTTATACTAATTGTAGTGCATGTTTTGAAGTATGAAATATAAACTACTTTAGGTATACATAGATGGCAAAATAATTTTGAATGCTTTTATGGGCCTATACTTTTTACACATGAGTAGTTTTTGTTGTATGACCTAAGCATTTCATTCCACAACAGGTGTTAGCGGTGTGCTGTTGACGTTGCTCCCTCTAAAAACCGACCCTCTTCACCATAGCCTCGTTTTCATCGCTGGCTACTTCCTTCAGATGAACTTATCATCCCATCAATGTCCAACTCACGTGACCACAACATCACGTGACAGTTACAATAATAAAACGGCATTGTGTGAAGAGACGTGTCTCCCGATGGCAGAAGACAAGCGACACGAGGCGGGGGGTAGGCCGGACGCTGCCAGAAGGTTCCAGAAGGTAGTCTCGCTGATGGACGGCGTCAACTGGACAGTCAATGAGATTTGTGTCCATGTCGTGTTTACATTATGTGCGATGATCTTGGGATATGTAATCGCATGTAAGTGTTTAACTTCTGTAACTTATTAGTTATGCTTAACATTAAGAAACTGTTTTAGAGATAATTATTAGTTTAATTAGATAAAGTTCATATTTCAAGACCTACATGGCGTTTTGCCCGCTATAACGCGGTGCGGTCAATCGGTAGAGCAGAGTTTGGTAAGCTGAAAGTCTCGAGTTCAATTCCCGACCGACCCGATTCTACCTGCTATCAGTGTTTCTTCCAGACTTGAAATTTTCGGGGGGGGGGGGGGGGAGGGGGAGGGGGGAGGGCGGTAGACTTTCTTCTGGGTGGGGGGCGGACACTGTTAAAAGTATATATTTTCTATATAAATTATATAAATTTCATTTCGTTCGGGGGGGGGGGGGGGGGGGGCTTCGCCCCCCTGAACAGATGCCTGGAAGAAACTCTGCCTGCTATGTAAAATCAGGGGCAATAAAAGCTACTGGGTATTTTGTGACACAATCCTATCACATGCCACCAGTGTTTCTTCCAGGCATCTCTTTGGGGTGCTCCGACCCCCCCCCCCCCCCCCCGAAGAGTCTACCGCCCAGAAAAATGTCTGGAAGAAACACTGCATGCTACCCCCAACAAAACTTTAAAATAAACCTCTAAGGGTACTTCTGGCATTATTGGTATTGTTTATGTTACTTGTCTCCAATGGAC
Organism: Physella acuta; assembly: GCF_028476545.2. Taxonomy (NCBI): domain Eukaryota; kingdom Metazoa; phylum Mollusca; class Gastropoda; family Physidae; genus Physella; species Physella acuta. The sequence continues at coordinate 205,416 of NW_026731697.1, forward strand.
ATACACAGCGATTGCCCACTCCCTTGACCAAAACAGTCACGTTACAATGATATACTTTATTTATTCTTTTTCTTTCTTTCTGTTATTACATAGAAACTAACAATGCAGTTCATTTTGATTTTATGATTGCTTATTGATTTTATGACTGATTTGATCGAAATCTGAACGGAAACGTTTTCTGATAGATTGAAAATTAATCAACTAAAACTAATCCATAATTTACCCCCAGATCCATTGTCCTACTGCGGGCACAGCCATTTGGTTCTTACATCCCTGGCCTCAGGCAAGTAGCTCGACTAGAAAAATTATTCTAAACAATTTAGCTAGACTCATGACAAAATACTTGTAAACAGCTTCCATACCAATCAAAACCAATGAGAATGTAAAGTCTTGTATAAAATGTTAATCGAAATAGATTTACTTTAGGCACTTTTGAATCAAGCCCTGCTTGGGGAAAACTAGATCTATACAAAATGAAAAACGTTATTTACTTTTAACAATTGTAATCGTTAACTCTTTTAATGTTAGCCATGAACAGTTTCCATCGTGCATCTTTTCGAGGATAGGGGTGCATTGAACTTTGTTTCTCGCTTTATGGGGAAGAATACATTTTAGGAAATGGGCTATCTATATAATTTATAAATATAAAATAATGTTGTTTTGTTTTCTTAATCTCACATTTTAGGTAACAGCTTGGTCTTGTTTTCTGGTGCAGCCATTTTTCTTTCGCTCCAGCGACCAACATGACGGAAGTTGGATTTACGTCACTTGTCTTTTGCTCAAAACGAGATCTGAATTTTTCAAACACGCGCATTAGCCCAAACGTATTGAATCTACAACTAGAGACAGAAAAGTGACCAAACTCTAAAGACACGTTGTTTACACTGGGCAGTACAACAGATATTTAAGCCACTGAAGGGGTCACGCACCACAGGATTCACAAAGTATTCATAACATAATGTTGTTTACACAGGCGAAACCACGATAGTGTCGTAGCTAGGGTTCTGTCGGCGATTCTTTTGTTTCCCCCAAAATTATTGTATCAGAAAGGTGTCGTTAAAACAGTCTACATCATAATCAGAGTTTCTTTCAGACATCTCTTCACCCCCAACCCCCCCCCCCCCCCCAAGAATTTCTACCCCCCTCCCCCGAACGAAATAGAATTTGTATAGAAGATATATACTTCAACCTGTGACAACCTGTGTGCGCCCCCATCTCCCCCATGAGAAAAAAAAGTCTGAAAGAAACACTGCTCATAATGCAATCTAACTAGGCGCAATACAATCAGGATTTCACCTCAGGACAACCGTTCAGCTGCTATCATTGCTAGGTGTCCCCCACCTCGTGGTTTTCACTGGAGCACAAACTGTCAGGGAGTGAGAACAAAACGAAGAATCGATCTGCTGATAATTTATTGATTTATCTAGTTTATTTTAAAAACGTGTTATTGTTATATACGTACCCAAGCACATGTTGACACTATATGGGGGATAGGGGTTCGTATTTCTGACGGCCACTGCATCATATAGACGATTACTACTGAGACCAACACGTTTGTAAGCACTGCTTAAAGAATAAAGAGATCCAGGGTTTCTTTCAGATATTTTGCTCGAATGGTATTGGATGAGGGGGGGGGGGTTATAATTTAGTTTATTTCCTATTTGTGTATGGGGGTGATGGACGTGCTCCGGTGCATGTCCATCCACAAGAATTGCATGAAAGAAACCCTGATTAGGTCACAAAATAACTTGACCCCTTGAAGACCGAGGTGGAAACTGACTGCTGAGCTTACCACACAACACTGCCTCTGGTTTAGACGGACACTTTCATCCTGCCCATGCTTTCAAAAATCTCAAATATTTACTTTTAATACGATGACTATATTGTTCCTTGCATTAAATGATGTTTTTATAGTTATAATATGACTTATTAATTTATTTATATCGTAATTCTCGATTAAACATTTTTAAAACAATAGAGCTTTTCATATTGTATTATGTGTTGTTTAGAAATGCTCGTGTTTGCATATTTGTTTCGTGTGTTATATATTATATTCGTGTGTGTAGTTGTAGGCCTAAATGGTACAATAAAAATGCTTTTAGAATTAGAATCAAAATTTTGAAATTTGAAAAAGGAAATCAATTTAACTATCTTGGATGAAAGCGTGAGCTACTAATTGAACCCAAAGAAAGAATATGTTCGGCCAACAAAGCATACTACAACAGCCACAAAATATTAAAAACAAGAACATAGGTAGAAGGCCAGGAACACAAAACAAACAATAGCCTACATAAAACAATAAGACCAGTCACACAAACTAAGAATGAAAAAATAATTGAATACATGGAAGAGAAAAAAAGCATGAAAATGACATCCCACCTCAGCTTACAATCCTCGTCAAAACTGCAGGTTTTCATTGTAAATTGTTTAAACAATGATTTCTTGAGTGTATCAATCAGTTTCTATTATAATTTACAAAAACAGTATTTTTGAAAACGCGTCGTCACTCCTTCTGACCCCCCCCCCCCCCCCACACACACACCTCATCCCAAAATTCCGAGCCCTTCCCTCTTGAGTGACATCATTTATACACGATTCTTGCCTTTTGAAACCGCTATTTATTATTTTTCAAATGTCAACTGAGCTATGTTGAAATTATGTAAGCATTTATTAATCAATGTTATTGTTCATTTGGATTTACATGTAAATCTCCCCCCCCCCCCCCTTTTTGAGTGTCATTGACAAACGGGCTCCAAAATACCCAATAATAACTCTTATCAATTTCAGTTGATAAGAAAAATGAGGAAAGTTTATAGTTATTGCTGATCTAAAAATAAAATATCAAAAAAGATATGGTGAAACTGCATTCCAATGTCTGAAATATTAGATCTATTAAAATTATGTGCACCAACACCAGTCTTTTACTTTCAGGGGAGTTTACCATTTTTTAATGTTCTTTGTTATTTTATTTGTAGCATGTCCGATCCAACTTTTTATTGTTTAGGTTAAGTTTTTTCCTCTGCTAGTCCAAAGTTAGGGAGATCAAAATATTCTAAACTACTAAACTAAATTAAATCTTACACATAACTTCTGAAAATCGCTTATATTCATTTAGATCTAGATATCTAGATCTACTTGTTAAGTAGAATCTAATAATATTATAAAACATTATTCTCATGGAGCTAGATGAATCTGAAAAAGATATTGTCAAAACATTTGACAACTGGTGCAAAGTAAGTCGGACTGGAAATGAAACAAACGCAATGTGGCAATACTAAATAGATAATAATTAGGCCTAAATTATAAACCAATAAATATTAATTATAGATCTAGATATAGAATCTAGAAATAAAAATTTAAAATAAGCAAGCTTAACAAATTCGAATGACAAATAAAAATGATAAAGTGTGACAGCATACTTAAATTACTTTTGCAAAAAAATTTTAGAAACTGAATTTTAGCTATTAATTATTAATTATGTATTCATATTATATATTATTAATTAGTTTGTTTAAAAATAAGGTAATTTATAAATTATTAAATAGATCTAAATGTAGATTAAAGTTTAAAGATTATATATATAGAGAGAGATCAACATCACATCTAGATCTACTGTTTTAGAAAGAAATTGATGTTTTGAAAAGCCACAACTTAAAATTTTGAGAGGGTTATAAACTGAGTTATGACGTCATTTTTTGGTGGTGGGGGGAGAGGTCTGGCTACTAATAATGGTGGGGGAGGGAGAGGAAAAAAGTCATTTCTCAAAGTGTGACATCGTTTATTGATGACCTTTAGATCTAGTGTAAAGTCTACTACTACTACACTAGAACAGAATTAGATCTTTTTTTAAGTGTCCACAAATAAAATAAATCAATCAATATTTTAATTATTAAAATAGTTCTGCAGTCGTCCTTAAATGATGTCATACATCTAGGGGGAGGGGTTAGGAATTTGTGATAAGGGGCAGGGGGTTAGATAAAAATCTAAAAAAAAAAACAACACTTCATTTATGGATAATCCCTCTAGAATTCTAGATCTACTAAATAATAAGATATCTAGATCTATATTCTATTTAACTATATATAGTAGCCTATATTAAAAGGCCCATACTACTAGATTTATATAAAATTGTGTAGTAAAATTAATCAAGATTTAAAGGTAGTAACATAGATGGAGATTATTTTATTATATAATTTTTTTCTGGTAAAATAAAAATTTATTAAAATTTAAATGGTAAGTTTCTAAACTAGTGGATTGTGCATTGTAGATTAGACATAGAAATCAGTGTTTCTTCCAGAATTTTTTCTCTGGGGGGGGGGGGCACTTGAAATTTTGGGGGGGGGGGGGGGGGGGACACTGTTAAAAGTATATATTTTCTATATAAATTATTTAAATTTCATTTTGTTCCAGTAGATCTAAATGTAAGCGAATAAATTAAATCTAAGTAAAAACACTCACGCTCAAACATGATTTAAAAAAAAAAAAACAATATCCCTGTAGGGAAAAATAACTAATACTAACTAATACTATTAATATATTAGTCTAACAATTTTTTCATTGAGTTTAAAAAAACCAACATATAAGTATTTTTACTGAATTAATCAGGAATGGCCTTAGATAATAAATACACCCTGTTGATAAGGTTAGGAGTCCTGGGAATAATTATTCTACTATACAGAATTATACAGATGTTTTGAACCAGTCAGAAGAATTGCAAACAAAACTAAAACAAGCAGTGGCTGAATCAGACATCCTCAAAAAGACCAACACTAGATTACAGTCAGGTTAGTACATTGTGTGTAGAATTTTTTTTAAATATTGTAAAAAAAATTTTTTTTTCAATTCTTTACTAAATTTAAATAAAATTATTTTCCCCAGAATGCCAGATATTCCAAGAAACAATTAAAGAAGGTCAAAACCAAATGGAGTCTCTTTGTAACTTGGAAGGTATGTAGTCATTTTAACTTCTATTTCCATAATGATATTAATAATGTTTTTTGTAAAAAAAATACTTTATTTGTGTTTGATCATTAAAATAATTTTGTTACTTTCCCATTACGCACAGTGTAAAAATTACTTGGAATCTGTATCAGTAATCATGAAACCAAGTAATGTTCTAATTATCTCCCCTACCCAACTCCAAAACCTAACTAAACTTATCAAAACCTTAGCCTTTTTGTTGTCTCTAGACTTACATGAAAAAACTCATATACTTGGTTAATTGTTTTTAAAATTAAAAAGTTGTTAACATTGATGAAATTTAACATAATACATCAATCAACTGTTTTAGAGAAATTGAGAGATTTGAGATGTCAGCTGCTTGCTAAAGACCAGGTAAACTTTATGTTTTTGTTTACTAAATAAAGGTAAGACATAAAATACAGCCCACTGTTTGTTTTATATTGGGATAGATATTCATATTAAAAATATATTGATTAATATTATATTTTATTTAAAAAATCATTAAAAAATGCTCTTCACTCCTTGCTTGGATTGTTTTCTTTACTTTAAGTTTATTACCATCAAAACGTTGTAATTGCAGGCATTGCAAAGTGAAGTTTTACAACACAGAGTAATCATTCAAGAGTTGCAAGAGAAGAGCACCAGAGAAAAAGATGAAGCTCTTAATCATCTTATGACAGAGTGTATGTCAAGACCCCATACCACATTATAACTAGAACCTGTTGTAGTTTTTCCAATTTTAAACATTTTAATTATGTTGTTTTGTAATCACTGTAAACATTTGTTTTACCATTTAGATAAACAAAAACTTGAAAAAGTTGAAAGTCTGCTGAAGAATGAAGAAGAAACAAACTTATTTCTCAAGTCCCAGCTGGAAAAAGTAGAATGTGAAAAGAAAAAAGAATTATGTAGACTTACAAGTGAGGTAAAAAGCTAAGATGTATATTTTTTTAAATAAGCAAAGAGGTAATGAACCCACTTTGTCATCATAGAATGCTTACATTAAGTTACATTCACTGGAAAGTTAGTATCTTTTTTATAACTTCACAGTATGAGAGGAAGCTTGCAGTGGTTCAGCAACAGAAAGCTATTTATATGCAGCAGCAACATCAACTGTTGAACCAGGAAGTAATGAGAAAAGTAAGATAATAATTTCTTTTATAATAAATTTATAACAGTCCCTATACATGTTGTAATTACTATTTTGTTCTACTACTTGGCCATTATTAGATACATTTTTAGTAGATGTTTAGTTTACCATAATTATTAGCTACATTAATGGCGTACGACCTTATTGTAAAAAAATGTAAATATCAAACAATTTTGTCTTTACACACAGTTTAAAATAATAGATAATGTTATTATATTAAAGCCTATTTAAACAAAAATTACTGAGAAGAAATGATCAGGGCATATGAATGTTACTAAAAACCATTTCACCATGATGGTAAGCAGTCTGATACTGCAGTTTTATTTTTTTCAAGGTGCATAATAATATTTCAGAAAACATGGTATCTTATAGTATAGTGTTACATAAACACACTCAGCTAAATAAAACTGATACATTTTTTTCAGTGTTGCTAAAATATTTGTTTCAGAAAATGCAGCACATGAAAGAAACCCATGATAAAGAAATAGCAGAGCTTAAATCTCAGCTTCAAGCACTTCAAGAAAAGGAAAATGTTCTTTTATACCAACAAACTTACCAGGAACAAAACCAAGCTGGGCCACAGAAACTACAAAAACTTTTTACACAAAGCACAGATCATCAGGGAATACCAAGTAGGCAAAACAGAAAGCGTACCAAATGATTGAAGCTGATCATAAAGAAGTTGAAATTTAGCTTGTTGATAAATTCAGGAACTTGAATTTGTAATGAATGTTATATTCGTGCCTTATTTTTTTTTAAAATCTAATATGACGCTTGTTTTGAAAGCATTTTAAAATCTAAGCTTCAGATATGACGCTTGTTTTAAAATCTTAGCTTCAGATCAATTTTAAAACTATTATAGGGGAGACAAGTCATTTTTATATTAGACATTTAATTGTGAAGTACATTACCATTATTTAACTCAGGTTATGCCCAAAGGAATGTTTTGAATCAAATTATAACAAAAATCGAGAGCGCATTTTGTTTTCTGAGGAATGGATATGTTTACAATTTTAGGCTAGTTCCTTCTAAAATGTTGATACTAGGTTGATTTGGTAAATAACTTTAATAAGTGGATCATGGATGACTCCTGTATTAAATAATGAATATCTAAGGGGAAATTATTTAAAGGTATTTAGATTACTGGTTGTTTCCCTTACCTTTGCTAGTATTTATTTTTAGATGTCCAACATTGATTGATTTACAGTGAATCATGTCCATAACTGTGTGTGTCATTACGTGTTATGTAGTGTGTCATGTAATAGCTTTGTGCATCCACTGTTATGTGCAGTGGCTTTTGTTGACAAGTTTGAGCTAAAGCTTGATGTGTAGTGTGTACTTAATGATACACATGACTCATCTGGCTTTCCTGTCTGTCTATAACTCAAGTCACAACTCTCCATCTATTAATCACGCTCAGTATGACATGCTGTTAATTAATGTTGATTGCCTCACTAATGATCAAGTTTGTCTTCATTAAACCTATGCTGTGAAGTGTCTACAGGTGTGTTCAGGTAGTTTTCTTACTTGACACTGCTGACACATGACACATCACTTGTGTCAATGACTAGGTCAGCATGATTACAACCACTGACCTATAGATAAACACAAGATGACCACTGGTCTGACCTAGGGAAACTATTGCTGTAACAACAGAAACTTGGTAAGATGACCTTGTTAGCAATGATAACCTTAATTGTTGACACTTATTTCAAACTTGATCAAAGGTACAGGAAGAAAACACCAGTTCATTTGTTGATTTTTTTAAAAATTGTAATTGACTGTATTATTTGTATAGTTATTACTATGGTTTATGTGATAAATATTTATAGTATGAAATATATTTTGGAAAAAACCCTCTTTTTAAACATTACTTTTACTTCAATCGTCTTCTGTCTTCTGTCCTGCCTCCCCCTCATCTCCACATACATACAGTGTTTTTAAGACAATTAGGATATATAAGTATACAGTGTTTTTAAGACACAGAATTAGGATATATAAGTTTAAGCCCAGAGGTAAACAGTGTTTCTTTCAGACTTTTATCTCCATGCAGGGGGGGGGGGGGGAGACACTGGTAAAAGTATATATTTTCTATATAAATTTTATATTTATTGGGGGGCAGGGGCTCAGCCCCCCCCCCCCCCTGAAGAGATAGCTGGAAGAGACAGGAGGTAAAGACTTCCTGCTTGATGTTCATTAGGGCTCGTTTAGTCTATAGTAGTGTTGTTTTATTTTGTGTTGGTACTAAGTCTTTATTAGGTTATTCCAAAAATTTTAACCTATTCACTAGTGTCATCCACACTAGACCAGCGTTTTAACACATAATTTGATCGCTGTTGTGTTTAAATTAAAAGTTTGTAGTGAGGTGAAATCAATACAGATATTAATACATCTGTTACCACAGCACTTGGCGTGTGGACGAGAAATACATATTGAAAATATTTGCGTTGTTAATAACTCATTGCACTGCTTGACGTGCGATGTGCATTGTGCGCCCATAAGTATGGTTTGTTTGTTGTGCTACATTGTTTCTCTGTGTTTAAGGCAAGGGCAGTAACTCACACATTGAGCTCATTGTATAAAGGTACGTAAACTTCGTTTTATATTGTCATCTTCAGTGATTTATCTCTAGTTTACTCAACACACGCGTTTGAATGAGAGATTTCATCCAAGCAGAGGTAGAATGTCAGAGATAGCCCCTTGTGTATAATTAGGTATTCTAAATGAGCCGAAAAATTTAAGCCGGTTTTAAAATTTTTTGGTCGCGTTGCGGCATCGCGCGGCGGTCCGACCCCATAATACATACGCAATTAGAAACCACTGATTTAGAAAGAAGAATGGTAGCTCTGTAAGATGGTATAACTTTGCCAGCTGTATAATATAATTAAATGCTAAAAATGTTCAATTTAAAATTTTTAAATGATTTTTTTCCATGAAAAAATAATTTTACAGCCGCCAAAGTTGTATATTCCGAAAGGGCATCCAATTTGCCATAAAACTGTTACGATTTAATGAACACTCCATGTATGGGGTCGGACCGCAGTAAATGAAACCAATGTATACAAATCGCGACGACCCGCATCTAAATTTCGCCGGCTCGAGTCAAGATTGTGTTGAATTCCGGAACACCCGACCTCGGTTCAGAGCAAGATTTTGTGTTTATTCGTTGATTACAGAGGATTTAAAAACACGTGCAGGTAAGTTGAATGCATATTATATTACTAGCTATATTCTATTTATTTATGATTAACTGCTGCTTTAATACATTTGAATATTAGTGTCCGCTTATCGGTAATTGCTCCACGCTTAAAAATTTTTTTTCCAAAAAATTATCTAGCCTTTTTTAAAAGTCAGTTGTATTTAATTTATGGTCACTGAAATAAAAAAGGAATGCGCAATTAAATCAAAAAGATGTTTAAAAGGATGATAGAATTTAATTTGTTTTAGTAAATTATGTTAGTTAATAACATCGGCCGATTAAACTATCAATATTTTGTCGATATTTCAAGCCGATTGTCCGCCATGTTTTTTTTACTTTCTCGTAGTGTTGGGTTCAACTATTATATTACCGCAGCGGTTAACAGCATACTTTCAATTTATTGTAGCATTGTTTTCTTTTTGTCTTTCCTAGTTTCATAGTTAACTTTTCTATATATGTGCAGTAGTTACATTAAATTTTAGAATATTACGATCTTTTACATTTTTTATCTCTAGATTTATTGTAAAGACGACTTAAAATAAAATGTAGCCCCCCTTCCATAATAGTTTAGTCCAAAGTTGTTTCTAGATTTAGTCTAGATCTACTTAGATTAGTTAGATTCACTATTGCTTTCATGTTAATATTTAGATCTAGTAGTATAACTATCTATAGTGCTTACATTTAATATCTAAAAAGCATTGAGCAGCCTTACTTTTAATATTATTATTATTCTATTTACAGAGCAAGATATTAGCATGAAAGAAAGGGGAAACTCATTGGCCTACCAAAAATTTTGTATTGTTGTGAAAGCAACAACAGGACTCCTGAATACTTTTGAAGGAAACCATATGTCAAATGTTAGTATTGTATGCACTTTGCTTATTATTTATGATGATGTAATGTTACATGATTGATATTTAAGTTGGTATAAAGATATACAGGCCTGTTACATAAGTCAGTATATTTGAAATGCTAATTAATTGTTTTTATTCACAGACATTTTCTATACTCTGGACCAATGGAAGGATCCCTTACTAGATTCCATAATTTGATCTGTAACCTTGAAGAAGACAAACTCAACCAGGATATTGACTATTAATTACAAAGCTACCCAACCTCATAGAGAAATTTCCCAATCAGGATATTGACCTGTCTTTTTTAACCTGCTCTAAGATTTCTGATAATTGTATAAGTTAGGACCTAGACATTTCCAGAAGTTGACTTTGATCAATAACTAACTAGAAGAAATAAATATACTAGTAACAAGTAAATTTATGCTAAACAAGTCATGATTAGGAACCAGAGTAACAAAACTAGATGAACATCACAACTCTATTAGGGTAATTTAAAAATAATTTCAGTTTAATTAGTTATCTTACTTCGTCAGTTTTTAAAATGCATGGAATTTCTTCTTATTATAGTATATAAGTAAAGAAGTAGTATAGTTATTTAGTTTTTTATAACAAAGTAATGCTAACATGTTTCCTACACAATTTATATTACTTTCTTAAAAGTAAGAACACTTTTTGCAAGATGTTAGGTAATGAAAATTCTTGATTTTGGGCGTTAAGGAAGGATGCCTTGTATTGTTTTGCAGAATGATTATTTTATGTCTCTGTGTTTATTATATATTAAGAACATCATGTGCTTTAAGTTGGTGTAAAATTTATTAAGATACCTTACTTAAATATTTTTTAATAATTTTTTGAAAAAGGATGAAATTTCTAATTTTTATAAACTGACCTTGCTGAATCTGGTCTCGCTAATTACTTTCTTTATTAATTCTTTACCTGCTTATTTTATATTAACATGGTTTGAATTTCCTTTTTTAGAACATTTATATTATTAATGTGGCTTAATTAGTTGATTTTCTATGATTTTTTAAAAATGACTGTAAATTAACTTTTTGTCTCCCTTTTCGTACTTCGGTAAAATTGTGCTTTGGCTCATTTTTATGTGAATAAATTTTCTATTTATATCTGTCTGACTACCTTGAAAAAAATTGGGTTTGCTATTTGTATTACTGGCTGTGTGTGCAAGAAATTTGAGAGTTCTAACTTAGTTATTGTAGAAGTTAGTAGGGGTCTCAAATAGACCCTTTACTGTTCAAAAAGCGAACACATTTTTTAAGTTTTAAAAAATTCATAACTTTTTTAAAAATGGACATACATCAATAAATTTGGTGTTTCTGTTCTGATGAAAACAGTCTCTATCAGGTGGAAGTGTTAAATTTTATTTAATTTCATTATAAAAATATCATTTTGAATACCTAGTATAATATGGCCCTCGTGGTCTAGAGGGAATATCAAAGAGGAATCAGTATCGCTGCTCTCCCTCAACATTTCCACTAACTAGTTCAAACACAGTTACCACTTACATTAACTTACAATCATACATTAGCTTTCGCCCAGTTTTGTTGTATTTTAATAATTTTATTTAGATATCTTAGCGGTCAAGAGGCATTTTATATAAGTAATAGCACTTTTAAGTTGTTTTTTATAAATTGATTCCTTCCATTTTTCGCAATTCGTCTCCTATATTTAAAGTCCCTTCTCCCCTCCCCCCGAAATCTTAAAGGAAATGTATAGGCCTACATATTAAATGAAATATGTATTCATTAATTTAAAAATTCTCAGTAAACAATAACACTAGTTTGTTTATGTTAAGTTGAGAGGGTAGTTACGCGCTCATATACATCCAGAGTTTCTTTCATGTATCTTTTCGGGTGTTCCTCCTCCCCCCCCCCCCCTTTCCTCCCAGAAAGTTTCAACTGCCTCTCATCCCCCTCCCCCCGAAAGAAAAATATCTGAAAGAATAACTGGATACATCTACACACAATATACATATTCCGATACTTACGAGTGTGAATGCTTGTATGTGTGGTACAGGGGTGGAGTACATCTTTAAGTCTACTCAGTCCACCTCTACTCTACATTATCAAGACGTTTACATTGAATTTTTTTCTCTTGAAATTGAATTTTAAAAAACTATGACTGGCCTAATTCCCCCCCCCCCCCCCCCCACACTAGCATAAAACAATTATTTAAAAACGGCTAAGTCAGATTGGATCAAGTTTACAAATCTGATCTTTACTCCTTTACCATCTGCTTGAGCAAGCCGGCATAAATAATCTGTACAACATGGTGGTGGTTAGTCATCGTGATAACAACAGTCTGCGTTAAACCAGCCTACATCAGCAATAGTTTAAAATCTCTGAACACCATGGTTATACCTAACTGAAATGGACACCGTTACGCTAAATAAACATTTTAAGGCCATAAAGATACGGAAGAACATTAAGAACACGAGGCTGCAGTTGCTGCAAGTTTACCTCTAATTTGGGGGATTCGGAAACCGTGTTTCTTTCAAATAAATTCAAACGTATTTCTCTGGGGAAGGCGAACTAAAACTTATCGGGGGGGGGGGGGGGGACACACGACAACACAAGTTAAAATATATTTTTTGTATATAAGTTCTATTTCGTTCGGGGAAGGGGCGGTAGCGGGGAACGGGGGTTGCACCCGAAGAAAAGTCTGAAAGAAACTGTTCGGAAATGTGAATGGAACATAGTTTCACAATTAAAGTTACAGGCATCAAAGACAAACTGAATTATGATGATGTATAGGTGTGCATTTTATATAACCTACATAATGTACGTGTATATATATATATATATATATATATATATATATATATATATATAGAGAGAGAGAGAGAGAGGCCTATTCACTGGCATGTGCTCCCAAGATCCCTACTATTTAAATGCATCATTTGTCTCACCCACGCATACACACATGTCACTATATATATATATATATATATATATATATATATATATATATATATATATATATATATATATATATATATATATATGCCCCTATATTTGGATGTTCTTGAAATTTTTTATTTTTCTTTGTCATAGTAACATTACAAATCGCGTCACGTTTTTGTGTTAATAGAAAAAAAAATAGCTCCACAAGAAGTAGCCAACCCTGCCTCATCAGTGACATCCTATGTTTGGGTTGGTTTTCTTAACACGCGTGGGCTCCTCTCACTTCACTCCGTTCACGCTGTGTTTGCTATTTTTAGCCAAAAATAGAAGATCCTTGTTTATCTGTTAGGCTAACACACAAAAAGTTTGCTATGGTCGTCTATTATCAGACAAGAAATGTGATCTAATGTTTTATCCTTCCATTAGACTTTCTAGGCCCTACTAGTTTTTAGTTTTTAGATCTAATTATTTTTCGTAGTAGCTATAATGTAGGGCTGATATATGTAAGCCTATCTTAATTACGGTTTTATCGTGAACAGGATGTTGGTATTTATAAGAATTTAAAACTGCATTATTCATAATGGGAACTAGCGTGTTAACAATGAAGCACATGAATGTATGTAGGTTCAGTGTAAGGATGTTGTAATGGCGTTCATTCATATTGAATGTTGTTATCGTGGATACAAAGTAGATGTACTATACTAAGTGTACTGGTTGCTATCTAGTAAGTAGTAACTATCATCTAAGCCTTAGTCAAGCAACTTTGAAGTAAAATAAGTGTCAGCTTTCATTTAAGTGATTTTCTATTTTCACATGGAATCCTGGTCTTCTCCAGCTCACCTATCGTCCACTAACTAAGTAACGTTTCTTTCTTGTACTTAATGGATATATTTATTAATAGATAGCGAAATAATAAAACAGTAGCTAAATCTACATCCAATCCGTGTATTCAAGCAAGTAGCTCATTTATGATTAAAAACAAAAATGCTTCGGAAGTAAACAAAATCAAAACAATGGCGGCGGTAGAAGGGGGTGTTGCCATCAGCGAAAACAATACAGACGATGGTAAGTCAATACCTGAATCCCCAAGCGAAAGTCTTGAAGAAATAATTAACGATGATGCTGATGATGAAGTGGACATTGACGAGTTCAGCATAGTCTCATCGTTAGGCAGCGATAATTCTCATTCGCCAAGTAAAACATCTCCTACCGACCCGGAAGAACAGAAACTTTCAGGTTGGCTCAAACTTGCTAATGTTGGATTGGGTTTTCGAAAACTCGTTAAGCATGTATTTTTTGTGTACGGAGAGGATACTGGAAAATTATATTATTACCGCCAACCACAAGATTTACTTCCACTGGGGGAAATAGACCTACGAAATTCATCTCTGACTTATGATGCCAACAACAGAGACAAGCCAGGTCTTTTTGAAATTAGGTAGGGAAGTTCTGCTTTTTTTTCTTTCTGTACAAGTGTAAATAGATCTTCACAACTACTAGATCTATATAACATTAAAGCAACGCTGTTTTTCATTGTTTTTTGGAATGTCTATTCAATGCTTAGGCCCCTAAGCCATAAAGAATTATTAAATTATCTTATGCCTAACTAGTGAGTCTTATCTCTAATGACTAATGCATAGCTAGATTTAAGTATTAAGAAAAATTCATTAAAATTCTACTACAAGAGTACTCATGAAAATTTTCCTATTTAAAAAATCTGCAGTCTATATTTATCTTGACTGTCTGCCAATTAGTTTTCTTGAGTAACACATCTCTAGGTCTAAGCTACTCAGTATAATATTTGAAAATGCTGATGGCATGATCTTAAACAAAACAATATGAGCTTCTGATTTCTTGTTTTTATTTTCATCTGAAGGCGAGATCTTTACTGGAATAAATGAAAACACAAAAATTCTGCTGAACTATGGAAACAGTTTAGTTAGCCAGCTCTATTCTGTCTGCTTCCAGATTTGGCAAATTCATTTACTGAGAAGTCTTCACAATACATGCCCACACATTTAAAAAAAAATTCTACTCATGTGATATACACATGGTTAGAAAACTGTTTTTAGCTTTTTCAAACAAACTTTTTGTTTTTTGTAGTAGTGAAGTGAAAAAAATTTCTGTTTTCTCTAATTATTATCTAAAAATGCATATTTCAAAATGACATGGCTAAAGCTCGGTTGGCTATTTTATTTGGTGGAATGTCAGAATGTCTTTCTGTATTAAAAGTATTTTGAAACTGAATTTTTTCAAGCCCTAACTGATTTAGGGCCTTGAAGAATGCAGCAGAAGAAAGAAGGAGATAAGGCCTTAAATTTAGTTTTTGTTAACCTTAATGCATATATATTGTATTGGCATTGGTTAAATTAGAAAATATTTTAATTAGATCCAATAATTGAATGCCTTAAAAATCCCTGATAAGCTGCTATTATTGCTTCAGACCCCTTTAATTAATTTGTTTTATTGCTTACCTGTGAAACCAGTTACACCTGATGTGATTAGATAATTATGAGCTAAAATACAACAAGTAATGATGCCAAACTTAAGTCAACCAAAAACACCCATACGAGTCATCATTTTTTGTATTTACTATATACCAAACTTTATGGCTATCAGGAATGTACATTTGTTTCATTACGGGTTCCAGCTTCAGATAGCCTCTGTATAGGCCTAAATAGAATTTATCTTAAATATTACATATTTTGTTCAGCGTCATTTGCTGTGTTTGAGTGTTTATGTTGTTTATTACAGGCTACGTCTTTGTTTTTTCACCTACATTGCTTACCTGATCATGTGATTACTTTACTGTTTATATCAACACAGTGTGCCAATATACTATGTCATATGTCAACACAGGGTGCCAATATACTGTGTCTCAAAATGAACTCTCTTCTACCCCCATTAGCCACATCTGTTGGTGAATTTTTAATTTCTAATTTTTTAATTCTTAAGCTTTGATTCTGAATTGCTTCACATGACTGAAACCAGGTGTTATTCTTTGTTGTTTCGTTAACCAAATAGGTTTTAACCAAATAGGTTTTTGTGTGAGCTTGCACTGGGCCAGTCAGAGAAGTAAGTCTGTTTAGAGCCTGGTCAAGGAAATTACTGCTATATTAATTGGTGATTCTTATGTAAGGATATAACATTGATTCTTGTGGTAGGATACTGTTTATCTATAATTAATACTGGTGTAAGTATATATTTCTGATACTAGTTATTACTAGTGTAATGATGTAGCATTGATTCTCTTATAAGGATCTAGAGTTTAATATTTAATAATATGTCCTCTCTGTTCTCTTCTAGTCCATGAGAGTTTTATTTATTTTTTCTGGTCTACTGTTCTGGCGTTAAAAGACCTTGATACAGCACTCCTTCTATATAACCCGCCACTAATCGTACTTCTATAACCCTAACAGTAACACTGTTGTGGCCTACGTTAATCCACCAACAGTAGGCCTACACTGTACTCCTTCTACATAACCCGCCACTAATTGTACCTCTATAACCCTAACAGTAACACTGTAGTGGCCTACGTTAATCCACCAACAGTAGGCCTACACTGTACACACACACACAGCTATCTACAGTTACCCGCCCATTGTCCTGCCCAAAGTGTAGGAACACCATTATCTAGCCCGTGTTTGTATTGGTCTAGCAAACCTAACGCTGTAATGTAACGTCAATATGTATCGATGAGATTATTGGCGCGGTGATTGTGTTTTTGTCACGTGATTGACTGTACCACGAGGTACATTGTCCTCAGACTCACATTCCCTCTTTCTATTTTGAAGCATTGTTCTCTGTGTATGTGTATTTTCTCTCTCCCTCCCCCCCCCCATCTCGTTTGTTTCCGCGAATGTCTGTGTCTACGTAACTGTAGCCTTTTGAGTGACAAGTAACATGGTCTGTTCGTTAAAATTCCGATATCTGGTGTTTCAGGGGTCATCCGTGACACCCCACCTTCCCCTCAGTCGACCGACGACCCCCGTCCACTATGTTGACGTCACAATCCAGGGGTCACTTAATTTAAGTTACGTGAATAGCTCAAGGTGTGTATAAGTACTCACCTATATTGCCCATATGACTAGGCTGGATGAGCGTATGAAATTGTTTCTTTCAGGCATCTCCCTGGGAGGGGGGGGGGGGGGGTCGCCCTTCCCCATCGACGAAATGGGAAAAATATAGTTTTTATGGAAAATAGACACTTTAACTTGTGTAAACCCCTTTAGAAGTTTCAGAGGTCGTCGTCCCCGTTCCCTCCACCCCCGTCCCCGTTCCCCGTCCCCAGTAAAAAATGTCTGGAAGAAACCCTGGTATGAAACCCAACTCAAACCCGAAATTGTGGCCACTTTGGGTTGAAACCATCCGTGATGAAGTGCAGAGCATTTGATCGCCAGCCCCAAAATGTACAGGTCCGAATTTGTTTCACTGAGTCTAATCAGCTCTAACGGGTACCGGACTCGAGGGGGGGGGGGAAGGTGGAGTTTAAGCGGTTGTGCTTATACCTAACCACAGTCTCTTCTCTTCTGGTGTATAAAAAACATGACTGAATGTCTTATTAGCCGCCATGAACGGAAATTGTTTCTACTAGACCTATGTACTTCTTGGTTTTATGTGTGCTATATACATGAAGTGAGTCGGAAACGATCTCTACTGAGTAATGTAAGTGGCCCGCACAGTCAGGCGTCTAGTTAGTCTCAGTTAGACGCACAGTCAGGCGTCTAGTTAGTCTCAATTAGACGGAACTAGTTATTAAACTCACAAACTGTTATATACATTTATAGCAGGATAAGAACTGGTAAAAGTAGTTCTTCAAACCTTAAAAAAAAAATTAAACAATTATTTTCTTAGCCTAACTAACACTACACCAGTGGCGTAGCGAGGTCGGGTGGTACCCGGTCCGGCACTTAATGGTGTCACCCCCCTGAGGCTTAGCGACCCGTCCCGTGGACAAACTTTCAAACTTTCGATTTGCACCCCCCTCGAACTTTCGATTTGCACACCCACCCCTCAAGTTTTTCTCTATATATTTTGCTATTTGTTGCCTTGGTGTCACCCCCCCCCCCCTAAATGGTGTCACCCGGTGCGGTCCGCATCCCGCCCCCCTCACTACGCCTCTGCACTACACCCAACCCCTATCGCCATAACTACCTTCAAGCCTAAACTTAGCACAAATTAGATCCATAACTAAGGTCTCGACCAAATGGAAAAGGGGGCGGGTTATGACTTAAGTGTAAGTTTAAGTGAATATAAGAAAGCAAACAATTGTAGATACTTTAAAAAAAAATCCTGTAATAATGTTGACCATTGTTTTATGAAAGACTCGTTAATTACGTTGTGATAATATCTCGTTATCCATATCTGTAACAAATTATTTTGATCACACAAAAAAAAAAAAACCCAAAAAAACAACCTCAGAAATTTCGTAGAAGTGCGCGCGTGTATGTCTGTTGGAAAGGGGGGGGGGTGTAAGCTTGTGTCGTCGTAATCCATTTGCCCTAATCTTCGTACAACTAGGCCAACATGCCATTTTTCCTGTTGTTGTTGACTTTAGATAGACGAGGTAGACGCTAATTAAACCAAACACAGCTCGGCTAATTGAAGGTTTTATTTTTTTTTTAAATACGTGTAAAATTCGGTAGGTTTCTCCAACATGCCTATGTCACGCGAATGTTTACAATAGTTCTTATCTAGTCTCCATAGCAACAATCGAGCAACAGCTTGCAAGGGGGGAGGGGGAGTTAGTGACATTTTGTCATGCTTTTTCCTATTAAAACGTAACCTTACTAACCACAGAAATATATATATATATATATATATATATATATATATATATATATATATATATATATATATATATATATATATATATATATATATACGGTTGACATATCTGCGTTCACACTACAGTTTTTAAGAAATTTCTATTTGTAACTTGTCATTATTCTGTGTAACTATTTGACCTTCAAGCTTCTCGACTAATCACGTGACACAAACTTTTCCGTCCTACGCTTGTGCAGATCGTCGTAAACTTGAAACGTCCTATACAGTCATTCATTTCTTCAAACCGGGATCCTTAACCGGATCCGGGGATAGATACAGGGGTATCCTGTTTCCCTTATCACAGCAACAACACAGTTTTTCTGTTCATTCGTGTAACACATTTCAAACATAGACACAGGGCTACCAAATTAGAATGTGTTTACCTTTGTATTAAAACAAATAAATAACTTTTAAAACTGTTTTCCCTTAGGTCACAATGTCTGTATGTCTTTGGTTAGATCTAGAGATGATATTTGACCAATAGATTCTCAATTTTGATCCACTTCTAATGAAACGATTTCGTTTAAACTTTCTACATAAATTTATGCCCGATTGCTCTGAAATACAAAATAGAATTTTCAGTTTAATTAGTTTTTTGAAAAATTCTCCGTTGATCTACTCCATGTTCCTTTGACCACCCTCTGTGTCCACCTGAGAACAGTCCTAGCCAATGGGTCTGGTCTTATTCTTAGAACCCAACTATCTCCACCTGATAACTATGTTAAAGGTTTAACGAGTGGTTTTTTTTTCAACCCCATCATTTCATACGAGATTTGGTGAGAAGATTCTCAATATTTGCCGCGCGCACTTGTTCTGAAAAGCAAATTTAATCGCAATCGTATTTGTGGTTTTCGAGATGCATGTTAGTGTCTGTCACACAAAAACAAGCACGTCTGTCCTGCCTACTTTACCCACATGTAAATCTGCATGTAAATCTGCATGTAAATCTATCCTCTACCAAAATTTAAATTAAAAAAAAAAAATACCTCACAGGATGCCGGCGGTATTGTATATGCTTTTTCGCCGTTTTCTCTGCTGGGGTTAAAGGTTAAGGAAGGCGTACCGGCAAAAAGGTTTCTATCTATGTAACAATAGTATCAAACATGGGTTTTGGTGCTTGATATAGGTTGCTAAAGGGGCGGGAGGGGGGTCGTTAATATATGACGTCACAACGTCACACTTCCAGAAGGGGGATGAGTCGTTCGAACATGTGTGACGAGTGAGGGGAGGGGTATATAAATGGGTTCAGTTATTTGGCTGAAGCGTGACTGTGTGACTGGGTTAAATGGAACGACGGGATAGCAATAAAAAAAATTCACAATTTATCTCGAAATTTTCTTTAAAAAAAAAAGAAGGGTACCAATGTTAAGTGAATACTTTTTTTAAACTGGCGACTCTGCTATACTTAACTATTGTTCATTTATTGCGCCCACTTGGACGAGAGGGAACGGGAGGGAGGTGTGTGTGTGTGGAGGGGGGTGGGGTCCGACACAGTTGAGTTTTTCACGTGTGTGTACGGGGGGGGGGTCTATGTGGACGTCCAACATGTGTCATAAAAATATTTTATGTTCCAACACACACAAACAATGTTTGTAATCTCATCACACTGTATTTTCTTTTTTAAATATATTTCTGGAGGAAAAAACACTATGTAAATGTTATCAGCATTGCAAAGTACACATAAAATTTATGTATTTAACAAGCATATGGGAACTTAAGTTTTATGGACGTCCGTATCGGGATGTTGGGTGTTGGTCCCCAAATTCACATATTTTGTGGAGATCGTAAATTGATGCCCCCCCCCTTATTTTCTAAGCTCCTGGCCACTAACGTTTTCTGGGAACTTTAATAATTGTGGGGATTTGTTTTGATGCTGTTGCAACTCGATGTCATCCATAAGGTGCGATGGGAAGGTTTACCACATCGATGCACAGGACAGAGTGCGCATGCTCTACTGGCTAGACGCTCTTCAGAAAAAGAGGAGGAACTTCAGCTTACGGCAGTCACATCTTGCGCAAGATCTGTTTATGGGGAAAAAGGTAAAGGCAGATAACTCCAGTGTCGCGAAATAAATCAATTGATTTCAATAAAGCTTGAAATTAATATTTTTAATTAATTCTAATTAAAGTATAATAAATACATGTCTGATTCTGTTTAAATTAATTTCAACAAAGTATTAGGATTTTAATGCCTCTTTCAGTTAGAATATTTGTCAATTTTGGCTTGAAAAATCTACAATTTCTAAAAGAATTATTTTCAAAAAAATGTAACTAATGTAACTAATGTATAGACCTACATTTAACTCAGAAACAGCTGTCTGCCAGTGGACTTTTGGGCAAGGATTCAGTAGAAGATGGTCAGGATGACCAGTCCTTGAGGACTCAAGGTCACCCCCACCAGCAGGAAGATAACCCCAAGCTGTGGTCACTAGTTAACCTACAGAAGGAGATCAGAAATGCTGTGTCCACTCTCAGATCTTCAGGTAAATTCTCACCCAAAATAGCAACAGAAAACTAAGATGACTACCTGACAGTTGTCTTAGTTACACACATTACAATTTCTCCAAGGGAGGTAAACATAAACAGCTTCTTGATACATTTATAATCTCCCTTTTTGCCTATGTATATTTTTTTTTTACTTATGAGTATATATATATTTATATGCATGTGTGTAAATATCACTTTTCTAGATTCAGACTGTCCTAATTCCAGTTTTTATAAATTGTTTACCACAAGGCTGTTATAGTTTTGCTTCCCTTAACTTTTCTAAATTAAGCATTTGGAGAAATTGAGTTATATTGTGTAATAATTGCACAAGTTATGGCCAGCTATTTTGTGCAAGAATACTTTGGTTGACTTAAAACAAAATGGTGTTCAACTTTCAAAAAATGGAGTAACCCAAGTTACCTCTGTTACCTAAGTATTTCTATTGATAATTTGTTAGCTGCAAATCAGTCATGACTGATGAATTCTCTAATTTTATTGTACTGCAGTAAAATATCACAACACATCTTTTAGTTTAGTTTTACAAAAAAAAATATTTTTTTCTGTTCTAGTCAGTGATAACTCACTAAAACATCTGTCGCACGTGACCAGTGACGACTGGTCTCTGGTGGATGAAGCTTCCCTCCCCTCTACAACCAGCCTGACCGAGCCCCCCATCAAATCCAACACACACTGGCACGTCAACTTGGACAGTGACGCCGCCAACCCAGGGCTGGACAAGACGGAAGAGCTGGACACTGCTGATGGTGTTCTCAGGCAGTCGGAGAGTTCAAAACCAAACTCCAACACCTCCCGCGCCAACATGTCGTTACCCCTCTCCCAGTCCAAGCCAGCTGCCTCCAGTCAGTACACCAGCCTCAGCTCCATCTCACCCCTCTCCCCATCAAACATTGCCAACGGTAAATCAAAAATTATGTCGGCGTTTAGAAAAATGAAGGAAACTGTGAAGGATAAAAACATCAAGTTGGGTGCAGGCTCCAGACAGCAGGAGACCAAAGGTGTTGTGGATACGGCCACGCAGTCCTGCTACAGGTGTAAGGTGGTGAGTCGCAGGTTTACTTGTGTCCAGTTCTCTGTAGAGTAGCATAAAATTGATAACTAATTTTTTTTTTAAATTGATCTCATTTGCTTTCAAAATTGTATATTTAAAATAGTAAATCACATAGAACTACCCACATTCATTTAAGTTTTACCTTAGACATGTGGTAATTTCTTTAGACTAGTGGTTCTTCACATTGTTTTTGGAGATACTGAGCCCTACTAGTTTCATATGAGTATTCACTGCACCCTTCTTAATAGCTCTATCATCCGCACTGACAAAAACCGATCACAAATCATATAAGTCGGTAGTGTATCTTGACCTCATCTGAACCCCAGAGACTGACTCACCAAACCCCTGGGGGTTTAATCAAACCCAGGTTAAAAACCCTGCTTTAGACACACTGTAAAGCTGCTGTTGCCCATGCTGTACACCTAAAAATAGTTTTTGTGTTAGATCAAAAACTCTTCCCTAAGATTTGCTTTGTTAAATTTTATTTTTAAATGGATTCATTAGATTGGGGAAGATTTGGCAAATGCTAAGGAAGACTTGAGGACAACAGAGGAGGAGCTTCAGGCAAGTAGTGAAATCATCAAACTCTTGCAGAAACAGATCAACATCATGGGGGCTGAGATCCATACCAAGTGAGTGGACTATTTAAAAACATTAATTGGTTGGAGAAATAATGGAATAAAACAAAACTTAAACACATTAAAAAAAAATTAAAATGAAAACAATGTTTAAGTTATTAATAATTGTTAATTATATGTAACTATAACTTGTTAAAATCAATGTTGACAATTTTTAAAATTTGTAAATTAGAAAAGAATGTGAAGGGAAGGAAGAAGAAGGTGTAATGCAAACATTACACCAGAAGGATAAACATATTATTGAGCTGGAATATGGCATAACAGCCCTGAATGAAGAAAAATGTGCATTGCAGCAAGAACTCAGGTAAACATTGTTTTTTCAATTGAGTTTGCAAAATCTTGATTTATGATAGAAAATTTGAACTTTTTGCATGTAATATGATTAGGTTTACATGTTTAACTTTACTTTAAGTGTGGCCTCTTCCTCTCCAACTGCAGGTTAAAAGACAGTGAGCTAAAAGACTTTAAAGATCAAATCTCCATGTTCCAGCAAACCCTAGCAGTCAAGGATGAGATCATTGTCAGCCTGACCAATCAAAACCAGGAATTGAAGAGCAACCACAGTTCTATACTGCAAGAACTGGGTGAAACCCCACACACAGCAGTTTCATTCCCCAGTGATCCAGTCTCACTAGCAGCAGAAAGGAAAGAACTTGAGAGATTGAATGTAAGAAGCTAGCAGTTTAAAATTTCTTAGATTTTAGTGATTGAATGTAAGTTGCTAGCAGTTTAAAATTTCTTAGATTTTAGTGATTGAATGTAAGTAGCTAGCAGTTTAACATTTCTTAGATTTTAGTGATTGAATGAAAGTAGCTAGCAGTTTAAAATTTCTTAGATTTGAGTGATTGAATTTAAGTAGCTAGCAGTTTAAAAAAAAATTTCTTAGATTTTATATTGATATAAATGTATCAGGCGATAAGTTAATGGAGGTGTTGTCATATTTTTTTGTGACAGGACACTTGTAAAGCTTTTGAGATCCAGAACAAGTTCCTGACAAAAGAAATTCTGGAACTGAACACACTGAGACAGCATGATGAAACCAGGGAAAAAGTGATGAAAATGTAAGGAAGATTTTCAAACTTCTTTAGTAGACATTTGTTTACTGTAAAATTAGTTTTAAACATCTTTAGTATTGTTATGACTTAATGATGAGTTTAGTACATGTGGAAGTTTTAGTTACTGCTAGCACTAAATTCAAGAGGTTGGGTTTTTTTTAATTAAAAAAATATTGTTCACAAAAAGTCACATTTGATAAAACTTTAGAAAGATTACACAAGAAATAAATCTTCATATCAGCTCATTTGAGTACATTGCTTTATAATACAAAAAGGAAGATTAAAAGAAAAACTAAATCTTAAACAGTTTTTAGAATATCAATACTTAAATTTACTGGTAATTTTAAAATACTTTACCGTTGAAGGAAAATAGCCAAACTGGAAGCACAGTATTACCAGACTAGAAGTAAATATTTGTTCCTGTTGAATGAACGTCAAGTTCCAATTCGAGGTTAGTTGATGCATTTTTTTTCTCTACACATTCTGCATGTTTGGTCCTCCATTTGGTGATGCACCTAATTCACATTTTACATTTTTGTAATTGTTTTACTGGTTAGAATTTTTTTTTGTGGAGATTAACACAACAACATTATGGTTAATGAGGTAAACAATATTTGATTTATTGAGTTTTGAGCTGTTTCTGTGGATTTGGATTTTTTAGCTACACATGGCTATTTCTGAAAATTTTAATTGGAGATTTTAGACTAGTAATTGAATGTAATTTGTTTCAGGTGGCTATTTAAATTAATTTTTTGTCATTTTTAAAAAATTAAGAACAATTTGTTTCAGAAAGTTTTATAAACACTTTTCTATTATCAGTTTAAAATGTTTCTTTGCTTGCAGACAATTATGAGGGTAATATATTTTATAAAATTTATTATTTAAACAAACTCTGGCTTTTGGTACAGTAATATTTAATTTATTTTAAAATGTAATTAAATATTAATTCTGATTGCAAGTGAATATGTAAATGAGGGGTACCTTAAACACTTAAATTTGTAACCCTATACCTTTGTTCATGTTTTGTGTTATTCTGTTTCTTGTGTCTTTACTTTTGTTGAGTCCACTGAAGACATTTTTATAAACACTTCTAAATATTAGACAAAGTATTTACATTTTTCTATAGCAATGTCTATTTTAAATGTTTGTATAGTCTAAGCCTAATTTACATACTTCTTTTCTTTGTAATTAGTTATACTTTAGTTTTTTCCACACAAAAATCCTGTTTACATCTTCTGACTGATTTGAAACTTTAAAATATTTAAACATAATTTTTTTTTTTTGAGCTCAACTTCAATCAAAAATGAAAACATCTGAATAAAAGTGCTTTTTTACAACTGGCAATCAATCTATAGCTTCAGACACTTTCAATCCAGTTTAAAAATATGTTTAATTTTTATTTTATTCTATTTATTGAATGACTTAAACCACCTCCCTTTTCTCTCACCTATGTGTTGTTTTGTTTGTTGGTTTGGTTTCATATATTCATCTTTACCAATAATCAAAGTAATTGAAACATAAGAAATTATCTCACAATGTGTTATGAATGATAGTAGATAGCCTCCCTTTGGTTAAACAAACCAGGTTTTTTTCTTTATCTCTCTCATACACCTTCTTTTGTCTGTTATTCTGATTGTTACAAATATATTGTTAAAGTTCCTTGGATAATCAAGTTATTGGGGGCACACTTACACAATATCTTTCATTGAGTATAAGGCAACAACAAAAATAGTGTTACACATGTTATCATTCAAACAGTGTACAGCAGTTTTTTTTGCTAACTGCCTCTCACGCTACAGTGAGTAAGTTGATGGCATCAGTTTCTGTCCTGTCCACATCTGTTGCTTGAACCAAACACTGAAACGTTTGCCAGCTAGAATACCCTCACTCAAATATTGAACCGCTGCCATATGTTACATTATCTTCTCCCATTTTTTAAAAGGTGATATATTAATCTAGGTTGTACTACTTTTCAGCTGCATAAAACCTATAGGAATAAAAAGAGAAAAAATCAATTTTAGATATTGGGGAAAAAAATTAATATAGAAAAAAACTTTTTTTTACTGACAGTAGAATTGTATTGAGTGGAAAAATGTAATATCCGGTTAAAGTGCTCATA
The DNA here is from genome assembly GCF_028476545.2 of Physella acuta. NCBI lineage: Eukaryota > Metazoa > Mollusca > Gastropoda > Physidae > Physella > Physella acuta. The sequence goes on from NW_026731697.1 coordinate 231,695, forward strand.
TCATTTGTATTCTGTGTGTAGCTTTTAAAATGTTTACAGTAAACTCAGCGTTCATGATAATGCAGCTGAATTTCCCTTTCAAAGCCAGTCTTGCGTAGTGATGCATCTTGTGTGTGCGTTGAGTCACTTGGATATTGTCATCAGTGATGAAAGCAACTGTTGCAATGATGTGTTCTTTGGGTGTTCTAGTGTCCTCATATAAATGTTGACTATTTCATTTGTAGATTCAAGCAGCTGTTGCAATGCTGTGTTCTTAGGATGTTCTAATGTCCTCATATAAATGTTGACTATTTCATTTGTAGATTCCTGGGTTTGTCAAAGTTTTGTTGATATTTCACACCAAGGTATTGAATACATTCTTAACTCATCTACTCAAGGTGCTTTCTGATGAACTTTCAACTCTAGCTGCACACCAGCAAACAACTAATGCTTTTAATTGGAATTTAATATTGTAGGCCTATAGTGATATGCACTCCTTATCCATAACGTTTAATGTATATAAAAAACAAGTAAAACGTAGGTTATAAAGCCAAATATATTAATGCAGCAATTTACTGGTTCATAAGTTTTAAAAGATCTTGTCAACAGGATTGATTTAATTACACCAATTAAGTATTTACACCAATTAAGTATGTACACCAATTAAGTATTTACATCAATTAAGTATTTACACCAATTAAGTATTTACACCAATTAAGTATTTACACCAATTAAGTATTGACACCAATTAAGTCTTTACACCAATTAAGTATTTACATCAATTAAGTCTTTACACCAACTTAACATCAACTTTCAGTGCCTACCTACCTTACTGGATTTGACCTTCCTGCACGTATTACTAACAACACTCACATTTTATATGTTTTAGGCCCATTAGTCCTCTGAAGTAATTGTTAGTTAATCTAATGACAGCTGGTTTGATACAACTACGAATGTTGTTATTAGATACTTGTGAGATCTAGCAGTTGCTTGTAGTTTTCACACGCCACCAAAAACTGGGCAGCAGATGTTATTTTCTTGATTTCCTAATACAAGAAAGATTGGTTGAAATTTTATGATTATTCTTGAACTTCTGTTAAAAGTGCTTTTGGCCTTGACCACCTAAACCAACAGCTGTCCGGATGAAATCAATTTACTGTTCATTGTTCCAATGATAAAAACATGTTTTTGATAGCCCCTGACAAAAGCATTAGCAGCTGTGTTTTGTAGGGAAGATAGTGCAGCTTAAAATCAATAGGATGTAATTACTTGTGGTGTGATGTGTAAGCCTCGTTAATTATTTGCTTAGACACATGTTACATGGAGGTGTAGCATCATGTCAGCTGGTTAATTAAACAGCCCGTGTTAGCTTGCATCAACACCAGCGAGAACATTATAATGGAAATAAGATAACACTTCAATTAAATTCTTACCAGCTTATACAGAAGTCTTTTTTATGGGGAAAGTTATTTTTTAGAAAAAATATAGTTTTAATTTTTATTATATTTCGGAGAAGTGCTGTAAAAAACTGTGAAAGATAAATGAAAGAAAATGAGTTCAGTCAAACAAAAGATGATGAACTCGCTGTGCATACAATGTGCAAACACTCCCACCTCTGGCAGTCATGTTATTTCATATCACATGCGCAGGAAAAGTGGACAAATTTATAGCTCTCAAGTCTCATCAAACGGGAGAGTTTTGTCCTTCTGGACCCAGCGTAAAGGCAGTCTTATACGCACTGGTGACTATTTATTGTAACTTTACACCTTGTAGACATTGGTTGTTGGAACAGCACATTTGTAGTTTGTTTGTTTTTGTCTTTTGGTTTAAGAATATTGTAGCAGACCTGGGCTGGTGGCATTTACACTATGAATAACGAACACTACAATTACATTGCATTTAAATTAAGCATCTTTTATGGAACACAGCTAAATATTTTCAAGAACAATTTTCTAATCCTTTAATGAGCAGTTAAGTATAGAATTCTATTAGAAATTAATTGCTATCAATTGTATAAACTTTTTTTTTCCTACAATAGAAACATTAAACTGAGCAAATAAATGTATAGAGGAAAAATGTTAGCATATGCAGGAAAAAAGAAGCATAAATTTAAAAACGTTATTCACAAAAGCCAGGGGAGACAACTTACCTCAACCACCCTTTTTCATTTTGTGCTTTGAGATCAAGGATGTTTTTACTCCAAAAGAAAATATTTGAAAATAACACAAAATATAGAATTTCCAAAAAAATTATGCTTCACTACACATTTTTAAAAATATATTTCTTAAAACTCACTTGCTCTCAAATGACAACTTTTTTTTGCTGTTTTTTAAGACTGTCTAAGAAAATTTTTTGCTGCTTTTTTGGATGGGTGAAATTCAAAGAGTTGCTTTTATTGATTTTGTTGTTATTCCAGAGCTTGTTGCTTTTGAAAATAAAAATAGAACTTTAATTTTCAGGTTATTTTTTCGCTACAGGATCTCGGGGAGAATTTAGTAATTTTTTAAAATTTAAAACATTAATTTCTTTACTTCTCAGTATTTTATTTTGCAACTATTTTTAAAATCTCCACTATAAACCAATATAATCTTTCTGCTTCAGTTTTAAGTCTGTAAATACAACCAGTTTGACTGTTACATATATCATTATACTATTTATACAATTTCAATCAATGAAAATATTTCTTTCATTTCTTTTATTTCTTTGTCTATTTGGTAATTAGGTGCTGCTTTTACAAAAGGAATCAGTAGTTTTAGTTGTAGAGGATTAAAAATAAATTTATTTATAAGAATTTTGTAGAAATAGAGTTTATATTATTTTTAAATTTGCTTACACAGAAATATGCTTGCTTTCTCATTTACTAATTAGCAGACTGAAAACAGAAGTAATTCAACTTTTTATATATAATTCTCTAAAGTTTTAATATTTTCCTCACAGTTTTACACTTAAGAAAAATTAAGTTCAATTTTGAAATAAAAGTAATAGTAAATAATAGCAACAGCTGCTGTTGCTAAAGAAATTCAATATTGTTTCCTTTTTTTTTAAAGTTCAATTTTTGTACTGGTACACTTGTTGACAAGACTAAAGTTTATTGTGTTTTGGAATGGATCATGTAGACTGTATACTCTGCATGGAAGCTATAAATAGGATATTTTATACCCTGTAAAGAAAGAATCAAATATCATTTCAATTGTGGAATCTAATGTATAACCAGCTGAACTATATTTTGAGGCACTTATTAGACAAAAGAGGTTGATACCATGAACCTTAGTGAATTACCAAGCCTCACTAGTTAGCTTCATAATAATGAGACAATAAAATTTTGTTTTTTTTTTGTTTATTTATAGAGCAGATTATTAATAATTATAAACATGAGTTAATAAGAGGGTCTGTGAAAACAGTGACAATTGTTTGGACTATATTTCATTTTCTGATGTGACAGCTATTTGGCCAGTATTTTAACTTGTAAAGTGACAGGTAGCCAGTATTTTAACCTCTCATGTGACACCTACCTGGCCAGTATTTTAACCTCTCATGTGACACCTACCTGGCCAGTATTTTAACCTCTCATGTGACACCTACCTGGCCAGTATTTTAACCTCTAATGTGACACCTACCTGGCTAGTATTTTAACCTCTCATGTGACACCTACCTGGCCAGTATTTTAACCTCTCATGTGACACCTACCTGGCCAGTATTTTAACCTCTCATGTGACACCTACCTGGCCAGTATTTTAACCTCTCATGTGACACCTACCTGGCCAGTATTTTAACCTCGTATGTGACACCTACCTGACCAGTATATTAACCTGCCATATGACACCTACCTGGCCAGTATTTTAACCTCTATGTGACACCTACCTGGCCAGTATTTTAACCTGTCATATGACACCTACCTGGCCAGTATATTAACCTGCCATATGACACCTACCTGGCCAGTATTTTAACCTCGTATGTGACACCTACCTGGCCAGTATTTTAACCTGTCATATGACACCTACCTGGCCAGTATTTTAACCTGTCCTATTCCACCAGGAGGTGATGAGAGCAAATCTCAGGATGTTGTCAACCAGCTGTTGGAGGAGGCCCTGGAGTCTGAGAGTAACATGACACAAGAAGATGTCAGCAAGGAAGTTTTTATTTCCTCACAAGGGTACGTTGATACACTCTTAAAAGTAGGGTACACACTTCGTAGTAATATTTTCTTGTTAAAATAATTAATTAAAACTGGAATTAAAATTGGAACTAACTTGTGTGCCATCATCAGATTTATTTCTATTAAGTCTAACTTAAAAATATAATAATGTTTTTAAGTTTAACAATAGGCAGTAGGCCCTATTAGTATTTGGAGTTTTAATGTTTTTATTTACAAATTGTGTTGCCAGGAAAGAGTATGATCATTATGGTTTCTTGAAGTTTGGCCAAGAAGAAGAAGATTTACTTTTGTCTCGAGCCAATGTTATGCATAGGCAGTCTGTTGAGATAGGATATTTAATTAGGGTAAGATAGACTTTACAATAATATATTATTGTTTCCTAGAAAACTGCAACATTAAATCTAAAAAAAACATTGAAATATATGTTTATATTAAAAGAATATCAAAACTATTGTACGCCTGATTTATCTCAATGTTGTGTTTATATTTTAAAATTTAAATTACCAGGATGCAGATGAGGTAACATCAAAAAAAATAAAGTGGGAAAATTTTATGGTGGGTCAGGCTGCAGCCAAGCCACTGACCCGCTCCCCTGACCTGAAGGTTCTCATCCGGCTGGGCGTCCCGCGCGAGTTCAGAGAGAGAATATGGAAGGGGTATGTGTTAAATCACAAAATATGTTTGATTCAGAATATGGAAGGGGTATGTGTTAAAGCACAAAATATGTTTGATTCAGCCCATGTATAATACAATTTTTTTACACTGATGGCAAAATTACTTTTCTCATGTTTAAAAGAATAAGCATACTAACACATTCTTTTTATTCTATAGTCATTTGTTGATAAAATTTGTAAACATAATCATTTTTGTATTTACCAGCAATGCACTACAAACCAAATCTGCAAATCATTTAAATTTTTTAAACATTTGTCTGCAGGTGTATTGAGCTCCAAGTGAAGTCAACCAGAGACAAACTGGGGGTCAAGTATTACAAGGAACTGGCTGAGAGGGCCAACAACAACAAATCCAATCCAGCAATAAAACAGGTCAGATTTTAAAATAAGGGCAAACAATAAATCCAATCCAGCAATAAAACAGGTCAGCTTTTAAAAATCATTTTTTTTTTAACAATAACCATTAGTTGTGTGAAGATAGTTATTTTTTTAATTGTTATAAATGTGATACATTTTTATAGTGTGTTTTAATAAGAAATGTATCAAATCTCATAATGCAGATTGAACTGGATTTGTTAAGAACTCTCCCAGACAACAGGTTCTTTGATAAAATTGATTCTCCAGGCATCACAAAGCTTCGCCGTGTATTGTTGTGCTACAGCGTCCACAACCCATTGATTGGCTACTGTCAGGTACAGCTCAAGAACTCTTTGGTGCAGAAGTTTATTTTTTGCTTTTTAAATTCACTACAATGCTATTGATCATTCAGTATTTTAAAAATATATCTTGTATGTTTTTTTCAAAGTATTGTCTAACATTTAGTATTCAGTGTATTTTTTTACTTTTTACTATTATAAAATATTTAGAATATTTTAAAATATTTCCCATTTATTTTAATACTTAATTCATTATATTTGGAATGATTACTAACATTGTATAACATTTTTCAGGGAATCAATCGTATAGCCGCAATAGCCCTGCTGTTCTTGTGTGAAGAAGATGCATTTTGGTGTCTGGTGGCTATCATAGAGCACCTGATGCCTACAGATTACTACACAACCACACTGGCCGCAGCTCAAGCTGACCAGGTCAGTCTGCTTGACCACTACACACCAGATTCCCTCATTGATAGCTTGCTTGAACATTTTTTTAATGAGTTAGGTTTTTAAAACATAAAAATATTTGTTAAAATTTGGAGCAACATTGTTGGTTTGAATTTGCCAAGCCATACAACATGGCTATTGCTGAATGACTTTTGACAAGTCACGCAGAGTGAGGTTTTGTCATGTCATGGAGCATGACTTTTAACAAATGACTTTAGTCAAGTCATGCTGAATGACTTTAGTCAAGTCATGCTGAATGACTTTTATCGTCTTGCTGAATGACTTTTGTCAAGTAAAACTTAATGACTTAAGTCATGTTGAACTTTGCCCCCAGAGAGTACTGAAGGACCTGGTCAAGGAGAAATGTCCCAGCCTGTATGCCCACCTAGACACCCATGACGTTGACCTCTCCCTGTTCACCTTCAACTGGTTTTTGACCGTCTTTGTTGATGGCATCCAGCCTGAACTCTTCCTCCGGATATGGGATGTTTTCTTGTATGAAGGGAGCAAGGTTAGATTTTTTATCATACATATGGGATGTTTTCTTGTATGAAGGGAGCAAGGTTAGATTTTTTATCATACATATGGGATGTTTTCTTGTATGAAGGGAGCAAGGTTAGATTTTTCATAATACATATGAGATGTTTTCTTTTATGAATGGAGCAATTTATGAGATGTTTTCTTGTATGAAGGAGGAAGGTTAGAATTTTTAATAATACTTATGGGATATTTTCTTGTATGAAGGTAACAAGGTCAAATGATTGTTACTTTTATCAAACATGTTTACTTATCTTTGCTGAGTTTACAAAAATTGATAGATAAGAATAGATAAAAGTAAGTGGACCGCAGTTTTTTAAATGTAATTTATTTACAGGTACTTTTCCGATTCGCCTTGGCATTTTTAAAATACGCAGAGGATGACATTTTAAAGCAATCAAATAGCTTGTCAACAAATCGCTATATGAGAACACTAGGGGAGACTATCACAGATGTCAAAAAGATTTATCAGGTAAATGTAAATGTTTGTTGTTTCCCTCTTTCTGTCAGTTAGCAATAGGAAAGTTTTTTTATTTGATATTAAAGTTAACACAGATGTATTGTAAATAGAAAGAACATTTTATAAGGTTATTAATATTTTTAAAATTTTTAAAAAGGTTTACTGACCCAACAGTAAGTGCAGGTGTTTTTTTTACCAGATTTGATGTGATTATATGTGCAGCATTCCTTAACTTTGCCTGATTTACACTGTCCTTTAACCCTCTGTCACTCAAGAGGCTATAATTAGAATTGATTGACAAGTTTCTAATGACACTTTCAGATAGCCTTCCATGAGCTGAACCCCTTCCCTATGAGGTCCATCTCAAATAAACGTCACTACCACCTGCAACAAGTGAAGGTAAGTTTCATTTTGTCATTTACAGAAAATAGGCATTTTAGAAAAAAAATTACTACATTATTACAACATTGTGTATTTTGTTTTATAGAATAATTTCCTATTTTGTTCTGCCAATCATATAACCATTAATTCTTTTTTAGGCTGAGTTAGAAGAACTCGAAAACATCAGGAAAGATTTGCGATCTGCTTATGAGCAAGAGGAAAAGAGGAGTGATAAACAAGATTATTTCAGTGAGGATGACCATGAGGATTCATAAAAATCCGGATCATGGGGATTCTTAAAAATCTGGACCATGAGTATTCATAAAAATATGAACTATTAGGATTTTAAAAATCTGGACCATGAGTATTCATAAAAATATGAACTATTAGGATTTTAGAAATCTGGACCATGATGTGTGAGCAAGTTTACAGTGTATGAACTGGTCTTTATTTTTTCAAGTGTAACAAAATACGTTGTAAAGTTTTTAGAATTTAATATTTGTTTCAGTGAAACTGATCATGAAGACTAACAAAACCTTGAATTTATGGATGGTGTTTTTTTCTCTTTGTAAATTTTTTTTTTATCTTTGTAATTTTGAATTGTTTCCTCCAAAGTTTTCCCTGTAACAGATTTTAACTGTGATAATGGTATCATCCAATTTATAATTTATGTATGACTGACAAAGAATGTTTATTGTTTGTTTGAGAGGTGGATGCTGAGACAACAGATATTATCTTTAAAATCTGGTTAATTCTAATTTTGTTTTCCATTGAGAAAAACAAAAATATGATCAAAATCTTTTTACCTGCAAGAAATCCATATATCTAGTGAATGTTCAGATTTTATAGCCTATCAACATTGATGCTGCCTTTATATAGAATTTTGTTTATTATTAACAGATGATATATAAACATAAACAATGTATTTTTTTTAAATATGAATTAATATAATTAACTTTATTTTGACCAAAACTCTTCATCAGGAAAAAAAACAAAAAAACAATGCAGAGAACAAAGAAGATATAATATTTCATGCTGAAATTAAAATGCCAGTTTTATTATCTTGTTGTGATAGTTTTAAAGATATTTCAATGGGATTTGTTTTCAGACAATTTATTTTTTCTTCTGTTATGTCGGGAAATCTGTATATGACCTTGGCATTTTTTAAACAGATTATTTCTTGCATAAAATCCTAAACATGTAATTGAATTTGAATAGATGAAAGAATGTTTGGAGTTAACCTGTCGTCGCAAAGACTTTTGTTGTTTGACTGTAAATATTAGTCATCATCAGCAGTAAAAAAAATGTTAAACTTCAATATGTTAATTACACCTAATGTATTCATCGATGTATATACATATTTTTTTACAGATTTTACAGTCAGTAATAACTTTTGAATGCACTAGTACATAGTTTTGCACATGTCGCCCTGACTTTTACTTTTCAAACTTTTCATCTGCTAGTCTAGTAAGTGGAAGTCATAGAAATAAATAGAGGGTTCATGCTTACTTTTAACCTACATAATTTCTGAACCTCAAAGGAAAGAACTAAATTGTAAGTAATTTTAATTTCACTTGAATGTATTTGGATCTAATTGCATCACTGAGGTGTTAACATTGAACTAAATGATTTTCTTGTACAAAAGATTTTGTTTAGATAAAGTATTTTCACACTACCTGGTGATATCAGTTTGTATTTACATTTTATTTAAAGGAAACTTCACATTCCATACAATTTTATTATGAAATTAAATTTATAACATTATTGGGAAATTAATTTGTTACAAAAATGTTTGAGATAAAGCATTTCCTTGTTCTGTTTATATTAAAATACAGTAAAAGATTTCACTATTTTTCTATTTATAAAAAAACCATAGCAGTGCCTTTGAGATTATTACACAAAAGTTCTAGAAACTTCAATTTCTTTTTACTACTTTCAATCTGTCAATTGTGAAAAGACATTGGAATTTTTTTTTCTGTGTAAAATTCTACTTCTCAAGCATTGATATTTTTAAGTATAACTCAGCTGTTTAAAAATGTCATTATTAAGGCTCTGGCTAAATGAGAAAATGTATACAGCTGTGGATATATTTTATTGTCTTTTACAAAATATTTCACAAATGTATGACACAAACCAAATAAAACTATAAACTCTAGTGCTCAATACTATTCTTTTCTCTACTGATTTATGCTCAAGGTTAATGCAAAAGCTACCACACTTTAGCTACTTGAAAACAAATAATGACCAGAGATTTGAAAGTTTAAAACTTTAATGGAAAACTATTTGAAATCAATTTAATAAGCTTAGTTTTTCTTTAAAGAAATCATGTCATTTTTGTGAACCAATGCAGAGCTAAATTTAAAGCAGTCAGTTGTTTCTTCATTAAACTTTATTGTGTGCACAGGGCTCAAATATTACCAATGTTTGTTCTTACTTATTGTTGGCACCTTTACAAAACAATTTTTTACTGCTACATATTTATATAACCATTTACACAAATTTAGTGGTGTTTTTTTTATTCTATGTATATACATTTCTTTTGAGTCAGTCATTTTGTATAGTAAATATTTTATTTCAAAGCATTAAAAAATTTGAAATAGTTTTGAGGGGTAAGTCATCATTCCATCATATTTTTTTTATAACTATGTAGGAACTTCATTATATTTTTTTAAATGAATAACTGTTAAAAATATGTTTTTTTCTTTTGTAAAGAAGTTCGTTCAACCACCTTTTCATGTGCCCTTTATGGCCTCAGTAAGAAAAATACAGTATTTATCATTTTGTTTCATTGCTCAATCATCCTGACATTTTTACATCCCTGTACTTATTCTGTACCATATATGCATAATCTTTATATGTAGGTTTGTATCATATAGTCATATAGACATACAACCAAATAGCACTGGGTCCCTCATTCAATATAATTTTTAGCACAATTTTAGTGTTACGGTAATTTTGAAAATAGGCATCCCCTTCCCATTCCTAACAAAATATTTGACCACCAAACCATTCCAACATTGGAGATAAAAGAAACTTGCCAGATTTGACATTTTTTTTTAATCTGGCAATTTTCCTTACTGAAATAGTACATAGAAAAGAGAAAAAATAAAAATAAAAAAGCTAGAAGTTGGTTAGAGAATCTATGTTTTATTTGTTTATCTTTTGATGCGTGGGTAGTCATCACTTCCAATTTCTGAATTTTAGTCTCACAAATTACTCTAGAATATTGAGGGATACCTGTCTATATAGATGTTACAATTTTAATTTTCTGAGTAATGACAAAACTTAATTGTACATGATATCAGCATTAAACTGTGACAGAAATTCATAAAGTGAGTGAATAAATTTTAACATTTTGTTTGAAAAAATCTGGCAACATATTTTGTATGAACTATGGCAACATTTGCGTTGTTTGTAAAGACATTTGTATTATATGATGCACAATGAATGTTGGTGCATTTTTTAACATTACATGATACAGTTGAGTAGACACAAATGACAATGTAATTTTGTATGTTCCCCAGTTGTATACGAATCAGGGGACAAAAAAATTGTGTCTGTTGATACAGGTTTACTTACATGTGTTTGTTTCCATTCTTCTATTCACCCATTTATTTTAAAAATAAAGTGTGCAATAGATTTTTCTGTTTTATTTATATATGCCTACATTGTATGTTTCTATTAAAAGATTATTATGACAGAAACACAAATCTCAATGTGGTACATGTACAACTCAACCATCCTGCAGGTGCATATACCATTGTTTCCATGGAAAACTGGCTAAACAACTGAAGGTCCCAGAAAATGTTTAGTGGGTCACAAAATCTAAAAAGATACAAGCATATAATCTCCCAAGCAAATTTATATTTAAACCCTATATACACAATGAATATATACAGACACATATAAATGTGTATATGTATGTATATATATATATATATATATATATATATATATATATATATATATATATATATATATATATGTGTGTGTATATGTATGTATTATATATATATGTGTGTATATATATAATATATGAAAATTATATATATATATATATATATATATATATATATATATATATATATATATATATATATATATATATATATATACAAATATATATGATGTAACAATCAGTGATAATAAAAAAAATGTATAAAACTGAAATAAAAATCAACAAGATATTAATTAGAACAATTTTAATGAAATTTTAATAAAGTAATAACTTCCAATAAACAAATGTGATCCACTTAGCAAGCACAAAATATCGGGTGCCTGATGAAGTAAATTTACCAATGATGCAAGGTAACAAATAGATGCCAAGCAAGAGAAAACAGCTCATATTTCTAGAGTAACACATTTTACCCAAGCAAGTTCACAGCTATAGTGCTGGCACCTTTGCCGGCGCTGCTTCTGAACGGATCGTCCATAGATGACGCCACTCAGACTTGTGACGTGTGGGAGGGGGTATGAAAGCTGATTTTTTAAAAATATATTTTTAAGAAAAACATGGAAATTTTCGTTAGAGCAAGGTTGGGGGGGGGGGGGGGGAAAGATAAAGAGACTTATTAATATTATGTCATTTTAGAGGGGTGGGAGGTCTGGTGTTTTGTGAAGATGTGAGAGACTCTGCTAAAATTGCGTGACATTAGTCTATTTATGGAAACGTCCTAACCTACTAAAACTTTGACCAAATAATACTAGTAGGACAGCTTAGCCTATGTGATAGCCTACATCTGCTTCAAATGTCGTGGGATTATACCCTACTTAATATATATATATATATATATATATATATATATATATATATATATATATATATATATATATATCAGGGGCGTAGCGAGAGGGGGGGGCGGGGGGGTTGTGCGGACCGCACCGGGTGACACCATTTAGGGGGGGTGACACCAAGGCAAAAAATAGCAAAATATATAGAGAAAAACTTGAGGGGGGGGGGTGCAAATCGAAAGTTTGAGGGGGGGGGGTGCAAATCGAAAACTTGAAAGTTAGGGTCGCAACGCCTCTGGGGGGGGGGGGGTGACACCATTAAGTGCCGCACCGGGTGACACCCGACCTCGCTACGCCACTGATATATATATATATATATATATATATATATATATATATATATATATATATATATATATATATATATATATATATATATATATATATATATATATATATATATATATATATATATATATATATATATATATATATATATATATATAAGGGTTTTATATGGCCTACAGGTCATTTAAGACTCTATAAACCTCAGTCTCGTCAATAAACTGGCGACATGGATTCTAAACCGTTTTATAGGTCGGAAGTAAAACTGAACGTCATTTTTTTTTGTTACATTTTTTAGTCCCATTTGCCCCAACGCCATCCTCCAACTCCGCCTGAGACCAGTTTCTTTGATTTGTCGTTTCGTTGCCTCGCCCCGCCAACCAGAGAAATCAATAACACTTAGTTTTAAGTGTGCCTACAGTCACTCAGCTTGCTTAATGCATATTTTTCACTGATTGCAATTGTTACATGAGGTAATTACACTTTAATTTCATTATTTTCATCGGACCTAGATTAGTACATTCTTTCCATTACATCTATTATTTCTTACTGTTACTTTAGACTTTAGAGACGATCGGAGTATTAGAGCTGGTCAACCCTAAATCCAAACTATATTGGCCTATAAATAGACCTAGTAACGATGCACTGTTACATGACCTCAGTTCGTTTTTAAATCTCACAAGAGTTCACGAGCTAATACTACTACCAACTCTCAATACACACACACACACACACACACACGTACATACACACATACACACAAAACGACCTTCACCCCAAGCAAATATAACCGGCCTAGTTTGTTTACAGAAAACACACCGTATTCAAAAGTCGGGAACGGTGAGATCCAGTTACTAGACCAGAATCTGCATTCAGTGTAAGTAAACTGAAATATGCTGTTTTATAATTTATATTCTAGGGTTGTTGTTTGTTTTGGTTGCTGTTCAGGTCGAGGGCAGTTAGATATCTTACTTAATTCAATTGTTAATTCAAAGCTGAATGATGATAATGAACGTTTGATTCTATTTTTCCAAGAAATCGCCTTTACACAGGAAATTGAAGTTAACGTTTTGTATACTAACACTATGATGGTGCACTGACTAATGTTATAGTTTTTGACCCCAAACACAAAGGCCTAACCCTGCTGATTTAAAGTATCCTAAGCTTTATATTATTATAATAGCAATGTTAGGCTAAATGTTAGGTCTACAATTTAAGAAAAACATACTTTATAAAACTGCTTTATGTAGCTGATGATTTCTAAGCAATCTATATAGGCCTATATATATATATATATATATATATATATATATATATATATATATATATATATATATATATATATATATATATATATAAACCAAATGCAGTTTAATGTAATAACAGAGGTTTTATAAAGTACCCTTTAGATTACTTTAGAACCTTCCAGTCCATAGGGCAGGTGAGGTAGAGTTTACCTGTTTCAGTGACCTCATCATAGCCCAGTAATGGAACTAGAAACTTTTTGGGTTTGCAGTCAAACACTCTTAACATTTGACCATGCTGTCCCAGATGTTTTACGATACTTAACTATGCACAATGTCTGTTAGCTATAGTTTATTAGTTAGAATTGGAAAAATAATTAATGAATAATATTATAATCTAAGCAATATATCTCTATTATTGAGTTAAGAAAAAGTAAAGATTCATGTTTAGACCTTGCATCACACTTTATAGAGTAATTTTTTATACCCTCCCCCCCCCTCATCATTATGTCACAAAAAGTCAGACCCCCCTCCCCTTACCACCATCACATCTCAGCCTACCATCCTGCTCAAAATGACAATTTTTGTTTTTTAAAATAATGTCATCTTTTTAAAGTATTTTCTGAGCTTGGTCTAAATTTATTATATATTGATCGTTTTAAATAAAATTTACCAAACAAAAAAAAAAGCCAGAAGTTCAGTTTCTAAGATTACTTTAAAAAAATTAAAAGTATGTTATCTCACTTTCTGAACATTTTGTGCCCCTTGTCACATATGGTCGCAAAAGTATAACTCCCCCCCCCCCCCCCCCCCCCAACCACAGGACTGTGTCATTGTTTACAGATGACCCTTATAATGAATCTAGAAATGTTTATATAAATATTGGTATGAAACTGAATAAACAATTTCTATATCATAGATATATTATTTTAAGTTAATAAAGGCTGAACCTAAAATAAGGGACAAAATAACCTTCATTGTTATCTATTTTTATTTTCATAGATATGAGCCCATATTATATTATTGTGTATTTACAGTTACAGAGCCACAGTGTAAACTAAAAAAAATAAAAACAACTGAAAAATGGGAGGTATCTTTGGTAAAGCTATGGATGAAAATTTTAAGAAAAACCAAGAATTTATGTTGAAGACTCAACAGCTGCAGGTAGGACATGGACAGTTTTCTTAACTTTAGTTTGTGGAGATCAGATGCTTACTCCAATCCTTACCACTATAATGATATAATCCTATACTTTATAGTATTCTAAGACTTCTTGAGAGCATTATTAACAAATATCCATGCAGTAGAGGTAACAATTTTTCTTAACTTAGTTTTAGTAGATCTAATTCATAAGTTATTAAAAACTAATTTTGTTTCCGTCCTTCTCATACCACGGTTAAATTTAGTTTTTGTGAAGATTTTGTTTAATACTAAATTTATAAATTCAGTTTCTTACCTAGTTATGAAAGACAATTTTTGTTGAACTAAAATTGAGCAAAGCTATCTGATTTTGTTGCTTATCATTCCATCAAGCTCAAATTTAACTAATTTATTTAAGTAGTTCAGTACTGTGTTCTGTATTTTTTAGTATTTATTTTAGAATTGCTTGCTATCAGTTTTGAGTATAAAATATGTATAGATTATAAAAAAAAGTAACTTATATTTTAAAACTTTTTAAATTAGTTGGAGCGTCAGTTGGCCATGCAAAATGAAATGAGAGAGAGACAAATGGCAGTGATGATTGCTAGAGCCAGAGACATGTTCTGGTTTTATACTGCTTTTGACAGCCTTGCAACTGTTGGTTTAACTCTAGGGTAATTTTTTAATTGAAATTTTCACTTGACATCTATTTACACAGTCATGACTGGACTAGTCATAAAATATGCCTGTCTGTTACAGCTAGACTAACTTCATCACATTCAGTTATCTGTTATAACCATTTATTATTTTGATACAATACATTTTTAAATATGGAATATATTTTAAGCTAATAGACTGTCAGTGACAAAACAATTAATAATAAAGAATAAAGGCTATCAATAGGCAGACTGGCCTTAAAATTAGATTAAAGATAGACAACCAAAAGGTCAATAGATATAACTTCAATGTGTGGATTTGATTACAGCATGGCTTACATACATAACTTCAAAGTAAACATTTACCAAAGTAACAACTTTCTATAACAGCTATAAATCTATTTAGCAATTTGTTGTGTGAATGAAAAAATTTTAATTTATTAACCCAAGATTTTAAAAAGCTGCAGATCCAATAAATGAGAGTGTTTAACCATTTTGTATTGTTAATAAGAAAGTTTCTATTTCAGGGCTATGCGATCCAAGAAATATGGCCTGTTGGCTCCTTTGGTTCCTCTAAGTTTTGTCTTTGCCTATCAGTGGGATTTGGCTTATGGATCTAAGATGGACAGAATAAGAGGTACTGTTCCTAACAATCACATGACTTAGTTTTAATAACATGATTGTGAATCCAGTTGTACAAAATGTGTACTCAAAGTGCAGTAGGTTATCTCTTATGTGTACTGGTCTCATCTAAAAAGATTTCCACAAAACTTCAGAAAGACTAAATTAATGTTTAATGGAAAAATATATGGTGGGAAATCTGAGTAAACTTTAACAAATTTGTTTTGTTTTCTTCCAATACAAAGTTGTTGTTTTTTTTGTATAGTATAAATAGGTCTACTTAGGTGATAGGATTACCAACTCTGGTTTCCTTTCTGAAGCTTGTGCAACCAAAATTGCATAGGCAACCCATTATCTCTTCATCTAATCACCGGTTACATGCCCCTAGATAGTAAATCCAAAGTCTCCCAAGACAAAATGAAGTCATGTTTTTAAAAATCTGTAATGGTTGCTGATAAAATACAATTTTTGAGTTCTGCTATTGCTGGTTGAACCAGTATTTGAACTGGAAATGGCTAAAACAGCATCCATCAAATACTCAGCCAGCTTGCTCCATTCTAAAGCTTTTTGCTTTTTTCAAAGCAAGGTACTACAACTTACCCTATAATCGTAAACTTGCTTTATTTAAGCACCTTTAAATTATCTGTATCTGTGTGCTTGTTTTTAAATTTTATTTTGGTATTTATATATAATTTTTGTTTACCAATGTTGTGCTCCACTAACCAATGTGTTGTATCTCCCAGCAATGGCTGACAGAATAATTGATGAGGAGCATCAACTGCTGGACCTACCACACGGGCTGCCCACATTCTCATCCATTGAGGCCGCACGGCTGGAGCAGAAGAAGAATGTATCTTACAAGCCAGGCCATGACATTTTCTTGTAGCTTCAATACACAGCAAATAGGATTCACATATCTATGCAAGTATAGACAGTGATAGTTATACGATACCCACATAATGAGAAGCTGCCAAAACATTTGTTTTTGTATTTTTCCAAAGCTCGTTTATGTTATTTAGTTTTTGTGTACATAATTTGTAGTTGCATTAATTTTACATGATATACTTGAATTGTTGATCATTTCAATCGTGCATCATATGTATATGTCTACTTAGTGATAGAGCTCTTTGTTTAATGAGATATAGTTTTTAAATTATACAAAGAATTTACTTTATGTACCTGAAACGCAGATAGTTTATTTACAGCATGTTTCAACTTCTCTTATAAATGGCTTTCATGTATGCATACATCTTATTTTTTATGTCTTTCATGTTATGTACAGCAATACCATTTCTATTGGCTACCATGTTGCAAAATATTGTGTTCTAAATAAGAAATGGCACACCATATTGTAGGTAGAGTTATTTTTATAAATTTCTTGTTGTAAAACTATCTAAAACACAATGATCTCATTATCTATTGAAAAATTGTACCAAGTTAATGGAGAAAAAGATGATTAAATTGTGTTAATTTAATTTTGACCAACTTGTAAACACTTGCACAAATGGTTTTCAGAGATAATTTACAGCATTATTAGCTTATTTTAATTATAGGGACAAGCTTTATTTTACAAATTATAACTACTTGTGACTGACTTTAGTTTGTTGTGTATGTGTAAGACATAATCAAGATTTATAAAATTATACTTTTCCTGCTTGTTTATATATAATTATTATGTTGACATAAATAAAAGAATTAATATTCCTATATAATCAGTGCTTTATATTTTGAAATTTTCTTATGAATATCTGCATCAAATCGTACTGCTTTGGCCAACTTCTCTGCATATATTGTCATGAGTATTGCTGGCAAAAGTGATTTTATTAATCATGAATGAAGGTGAATGGATTAGTGACAGTTTTGAGCATGTAATTTGTTTTCAAGCGGATTTTAGTTGAATTTTAGTTTTTAAGAACTAGTTTATACTATAAACAAATGTCAGCATCATTTGGCAACATGGACCAAAAACAAAAAAAAACAATTCTAAATAGCAACTTGTTCCATACTTTCTATTCATGTCATGATAACATCTACATTTTACAGCTAAATCCTTACACTCTTGAAAAAAATAATTTTGAAAGACAGCTACAATGTAGACAATATGTAATACAAATTAATGGCATTATGATAAATAACAGTTACACAAACAAAACCTTAAACAGTTGAATTGTACAAGAATTAAAATATGTCCGCAGTATTTCTGTTTGCAAATTAAATCTAACACATGTCAATGCAATCACATAATTCAGTTGTTTATGTAAACAGCTGTGTATATACATTACAAAACCCCTCATCTGGGACTTACTAATAGTTTCACAACATAAACTTTATTCTTTTATAATTTACAAATGAAAACATTCAGAAGATTGTACCTCATATTAAAAATGAATAATTTGATTCCAGAATTAAAATAAATGCATTACTTGATAGCTATGAGATTGTCTTGTAATGAATTAATTTTAAAAACTTCCAAGAAAAATTTGATTTTGTAAAAAAATGAAGAGACTTTGACAAACATCTTTAAGAGAATGATAAAAGATTGGAAATTTAAAAAAGAAATTAAAACTACTATACCAAGTAATCTTTGGCTTCAGCATGAATGTGAAGTGGAACATTATATGTAACAATAATGCAGTGTGATTACTAATATCAATTTACACTTCCTTAAAGTCTAAAACTAAAAAATGAAAATATCCTATGCTGTTAAGAGTTCAATTTGTAAAGTTTCCTTTCAGACCTGGTGGTCAATAGGGCAGATGAAGCAGAGTTCACCTGTTTCTTTGACCTCAGGGACACACTAAAGAGTTTGGGATTTACAATCATGTGCACTGCAGTTCGACACAGTTCAAAAGAGGCAAAGAAAAGTTGACAGACTAACAGAAGAAGTTATAACACAAAATAGCAGCCATTGCAAATTAAAAGCTCAGAGCAACAATGATTTTAAAAAAAACGTAATAAGAAGTTTCTTATTTCAAAACAAAAAAAGAAATGGAATTTTTTTTCACGTTTTTACAGCAAAATAACAAAGTTAACTTGGTTAATTTATTCTTTTGTGTTCACAGTTAGATAGATGCCAAAATATCAACAGATTTTCAATGTATGTACTTATAAAATTGTTTAAATACTCACATTATTGCATCTTAGTTGGTTCTTAGGATGACAATCAACAAACAAACAAAAATCAAATATGTGAAAATTATGCTGCAGTAAAACTGGTTATTATTCACAAAATTCAACAATATTACTTTCATCGATTGCTTGCTAAACTTAAACACTAATCATTTAACAAAGTGTTCATTGCTTAAAAAGTTAAATGCAAAGTGTCTGATCAAATTGCTACATGAAATTATTTGCACCTGTGTAAATAAATCATACCCACCAGTCATTTGGACTGACAGGTCCAAAAAATTACTTTATAATTGGTAACCTTTTAACTATATTTAGCAAGTTATCATGTGACTTTCTCAATGCATGCAACTATGACAATTATTAAGTTTGAACTTGACCTACGACCTAATTATATCTATCAAGAGGTTAAGTGTCATAATTAATTCAAATAAAATCTTTATGTACTTGTATCAATCACTTTCATCTAGTTAGTAGAAGGTCATTCTAGAATTAAACAGTAAATTACAGCACCAATCTTGCCAAACATTAACATTACAAACTCAAACAATCTACTGAAATAGTACGGCACCAAGCTTGCCAACAATAACACAACAAATTCTAACTATCAGTCCAATACATTTACTTTATTGTGTACACATTGTTTTCAATACAAGAGTATTTTTGATTTATTGTTTTTGAACATGAACAGAAATTCATTCTTAAGTATAGCCAGTAGTGAGCATACCAGTATCACATTTCAACATATGAAAAACAATGTGCTCAAACAGTTAACAACACATTGTTCTTCTCTCATTTTAACATTAACATTTTCTTTTATTCTCTTTACACAGTTTCACCTTATTTTATTTATTGTAACAAATTCCCCAGTTTGTACAACACACTAATACTAAGCTATTTCAGAGTAAGTATTTCTCTCAATTATCCTCAACCGTATATATAAACATTCAGAAAGTGGAGTCATTTTCTAAGAAAATTTCAGAAATAAGGGCAGACAGTACTGATTAGATTTTGACAGAGTGGTCTAGACCAGGGGTCTCCAAACTTTTCAGTCCGAGGGTCGCATTAACTATCAAATTTCAGTTCCGGGGCCAGTTTCTTCCAGGCATGTCTTTGATTTTTCTGGGCAAAGTTCCTCAGCCAGCACCAACAAACGTTTTTCCGTGGACAAAAAAATCTCAGCGGGCCGGATGAGAGCACCTCGCGGGCCGCATCCGGCCTGCGGGCCGTAGTTTGGAGACCCCTGGTCTAGACTACTGGCCAGACAAAATAGCAGACACAAATTTACAGACTGACCAAAGACAAGATGGACAGAAAGAATCTACAAAATTCTGAATGAGGAAACTGTAGATGCAAGCCAATGTCTGTTCCCTTCTCATGAAAACAGCTCATCACATGAGTCACTGAGAATGTTAAACCAAATATATTCTGTGTGATGGGTACAGATTACATGCTCTCAATACAACATTTAAATGGTTTGTTCACTTTCAAAAGGATCTGTCTATTAACCTATTTACACAAAAAGAATTTTTTTTAAAAACTATTTACCAAAATAAAAAAAAAATAAATACATAGTTTAAATCTTTCAGCCCTTACCCTAACGACCAATACAACTTGAAATGAGTGTATTAAAAAAAACTGTATTTAAACATTGCTTTAAAGAAAAAGAAAATGATTGATGAATCTACTTTAAAACCAGAAAAAGACAATAAAATTGAGTGGCTCCAAGGGGGGGGGGGGGGGGGGGGAATGTTGGGGAAAATCCTTTTGGAGAATAAAGAATAAATAAAAAGAATAAGAACTGTATCTTAAATAATATCAAACCAACAGTTGCATTTTTTTAAAAAATCATTGATTATATCTTAATACTTTTTAATCAACATTATTGATATGTTTCTTTTCCCTCATCATGGCTTAGTGTGAACATGGTGAAAAATCTCACTACAGCAGTTAAAAACATTTCTTACCATAGACATAACAGATAATTTTTAGAAACTGAAGTTTACTTGATGAAAAGGATATGCTTTTATATTTAAAGAAATCTTTAACAATATTCTTGCAGTGTTTCATAATATTATATAGTTAACATAACTACATTTTATGAAAACAAAACATTCAGATTTATGGGGACTAGGTATGTGGGACAGTCAGTTTTTATAACAAATGGAAACAGTAGGTCTATGTCAATGATCAGCTGGAAAGGGAACTCATTCTGAATTAAGTAAACAATTGTTGCATTAATGTGAAAATAAAACTGTTGCCAGCTTGAAGATGTAGACATAGCACAATTTTGGTCAGTAAACGAAAATCATGTAAACATAAATAAGCATTGTTCTTGTTTTGACGTCACTAGAAAAATACATTTCATCAGAACAATAGAATTGACTACTAGTAACAGAACCAAGACAAAGACTGTAATGAAACAACAGACTGTAGAGATCAACATGAAGTAGCCTGCTTAAACAAAGAATAGTATCTATTGAAATGCAGATGTTAGAAATAGGATCACCTAAAAAAACATTTGCCAGTTAAAAAATTATATTTTTCCCCTCACATGTTATCTTCCTTTCACATTTCCCTAGCAACAGATGCATGAACTTCGTTGTCATGATAAACATGGGTGTCTTGTCAATTATTTTATTGATTCAACCTCTTCATTTCACAAAAATAATAAACTAATATTGTTGTCATTCTGCTAAATTGCAAATATTTATATTTTTTTTTTTTAAATTCATCACTAAAATTTCTCTACAAAGTTTATCTAAAAGTTTTTAAAACCCGGCCCTCGTGATTTCCGTATTTTCAGAATTATAAAAAAATAACCCAGCTAGATCATCTTTCAAGACAGTATGAATAAATAAAGGATTTTATTTGTACAATTGCAACAACACATATCTTGGTAATAGCAAAGTGTATATGAACCGGATTGTAAATATGTCATCAATGAAAACCCATAACTCACGCAGAACATAACAGAGAGAAAAATGTTGATTTTTATGTTGTATGAAGTAGCAGTGGTGGCCTGTATGAAAACTGTTGACTGGAATAGATAAGAGTTCCCTGCCCTTACTAGTAATATAAATAAAAATAATCCATGTCCAGGGGTTAGTCAAGACAAAAGTCAAAGAATAAAATAATTACATTAAATATTTCTGTACAGTTAAAAATACAATATTTACAAAAATAAAATTGATAAAAATGGAATACATGAACAAAGTTAACTTAAGTGTTGAAGATTTGAGAACTATCAAGAAATAGCGCAGTCACTACGTTTGTAATGTGCGGAGCCTTCCTGCTGGTTAACTAAAGCATCAACTTCTGGCCTGATGGCCTGAACACAGGGAGACAAGTTGCCCTCCTCTACAGAAGGCGTGTCATTGGAAGAACTTGAGACATCCAGGCTGAGGCTCGGCGTTGTTGGGACCTCCAGCAGCTTGCCAAGTCTCTGAGCCTCGCCACGGATCTGGTGGAAGAATGACTTGTAGCCCAGGCTGTGGAAGGTGGGACATTTGTTAAAGAGGACATTTATTACACACATTTTGAGCTTTGTTCTAGATGTTAGAAGGTTAATTAAAGAGGACATTTATTACACACATTTTGGGCTTTGTTCTAGATGTTAGAAGGTTAATTAAAGAGGACATTTATTACACACATTTTGGGCTTTGTTCTAGATGTTAGAAGGTTAATTAAAGAGGACATTTATTACACACATTTTGGGCTTTGTTCTAGATGTTAGAAGGTTAATTAAAGAGGACATTTATTACACACATTTTGGGCTTTGTTCTAGATGTTAGAAGGTTAATTAAAGAGGACATTTATTACACATTTTGGGCTTTGTTCTAGATGTTAGAAGGTTAATTAAAGAGGACATTTATTACACATTTTGGGCTTTGTTCTAGATGTTAGAAGGTTAATTAATGAGGACATTTATTACACATTTTGGGCTTTGTTCTAGATGTTAGAAGGTTAATTAATGAGGACATTTATTACACATTTTTGGCTTTGTTCTAGATGTTAGAAGGTTAATTAAATAGGACATTTATTACACACATTTTGGGCTTCATTCTAGATGTTAGAAGGTTAATTAAATAGGACATTTATTACACACATTTTGAGCTTTGTTCTAGATGTTAGAAGGTTAATTAAAGAGGATATTTATTACACACATTTTGGGCTTTGTTCTAGATGTTAGAAGGTTAATTAAAGAGGACATTTATTACACACATTTTGGGCTTTGTTCTAGATGTTAGAAGGTTAATTAAAGAGGACATTTATTACACATTTTGGGCTTTGTTCTAGATGTTAGAAGGTTAATTAAAGAGGACATTTATTACACATTTTGGGCTTTGTTCTAGATGTTAGAAGGTTAATTAATGAGGACATTTATTACACATTTTGGGCTTTGTTCTAGATGTTAGAAGGTTAATTAATGAGGACATTTATTACACATTTTTGGCTTTGTTCTAGATGTTAGAAGGTTAATTAAATAGGACATTTATTACACACATTTTGGGCTTCATTCTAGATGTTAGAAGGTTAATTAAATAGGACATTTATTACACACATTTTGGGCTTCATTCTAGATGTTAGAAGGTTAATTAAATAGGACATTTATTACACACATTTTGAGCTTTGTTCTAGATGTTAGAAGGTTAATTAAAGAGGACATTTATTACACACATTTTGGGCTTTGTTCTAGATGTTAGAAGGTTATTTAAATAGGATATTTATTACACACATTTTGGGCTTTGTTCTAGATGTTAGAAGGTTAATTAAAGAGGATATTTATTACACACATTTTGGGCTTTGTTCTAGATGTTAGAAGGTTAATTAAAGAGGATATTTATTACACACATTTTGGGCTTTGTTCTAGATGTTAGAAGGTTAATTAAAGAGGATATTTATTACACACATTTTGAGCTTTGTTCTAGATGTTAGAAGGTTAATTAAAGAGGACATTTATTACAAACATTTTGGGCTTCATTCTAGATGTTAGAAGGTTAATTAAATAGGACATTTATTACACACATTTTGGGCTTTGTTCTAGATGTTAGAAGGTTATTTAAATAGGATATTTATTACACACATTTTGAGCTTTGTTCTAGATGTTAGAAGGTTAATTAAAGAGGATATTTATTACACACATTTTGAGCTTTGTTCTAGATGTTAGAAGGTTAATTAAAGAGGATATTTATTACACACATTTTGGGCTTTGTTCTAGATGTTAGAAGGTTAATTAAAGAGGACATTTATTACACACATTTTGGGCTTTGTTCTAGATGTTAGAAGGTTAATTAAAGAGGACATTTATTACACATTTTGGGCTTTGTTCTAGATGTTAGAAGGTTAATTAAAGAGGACATTTATTACACATTTTGGGCTTTGTTCTAGATGTTAGAAGGTTAATTAATGAGGACATTTATTACACATTTTGGGCTTTGTTCTAGATGTTAGAAGGTTAATTAATGAGGACATTTATTACACATTTTTGGCTTTGTTCTAGATGTTAGAAGGTTAATTAAATAGGACATTTATTACACACATTTTGGGCTTCATTCTAGATGTTAGAAGGTTAATTAAATAGGACATTTATTACACACATTTTGAGCTTTGTTCTAGATGTTAGAAGGTTAATTAAAGAGGACATTTATTACACACATTTTGGGCTTTGTTCTAGATGTTAGAAGGTTAATTAAAGAGGACATTTATTACACACATTTTGGGCTTTGTTCTAGATGTTAGAAGGTTAATTAAAGAGGACATTTATTACACACATTTTGGGCTTTGTTCTAGATGTTAGAAGGTTAATTAAAGAGGACATTTATTACACATTTTGGGCTTTGTTCTAGATGTTAGAAGGTTAATTAAAGAGGACATTTATTACACATTTTGGGCTTTGTTCTAGATGTTAGAAGGTTAATTAATGAGGACATTTATTACACATTTTGGGCTTTGTTCTAGATGTTAGAAGGTTAATTAATGAGGACATTTATTACACATTTTTGGCTTTGTTCTAGATGTTAGAAGGTTAATTAAATAGGACATTTATTACACACATTTTGGGCTTCATTCTAGATGTTAGAAGGTTAATTAAATAGGACATTTATTACACACATTTTGAGCTTTGTTCTAGATGTTAGAAGGTTAATTAAAGAGGACATTTATTACACACATTTTGGGCTTTGTTCTAGATGTTAGAAGGTTATTTAAATAGGATATTTATTACACACATTTTGGGCTTTGTTCTAGATGTTAGAAGGTTAATTAAAGAGGATATTTATTACACACATTTTGGGCTTTGTTCTAGATGTTAGAAGGTTAATTAAAGAGGATATTTATTACACACATTTTGGGCTTTGTTCTAGATGTTAGAAGGTTAATTAAAGAGGATATTTATTACACACATTTTGAGCTTTGTTCTAGATGTTAGAAGGTTAATTAAAGAGGACATTTATTACAAACATTTTGGGCTTCATTCTAGATGTTAGAAGGTTAATTAAATAGGACATTTATTACACACATTTTGGGCTTTGTTCTAGATGTTAGAAGGTTATTTAAATAGGATATTTATTACACACATTTTGAGCTTTGTTCTAGATGTTAGAAGGTTAATTAAAGAGGATATTTATTACACACATTTTGAGCTTTGTTCTAGATGTTAGAAGGTTAATTAAAGAGGATATTTATTACACACATTTTGAGCTTTGTTCTAGATGTTAGAAGGTTAATTAAATAGGATATTTATTACACACATTTTGGGCTTTGTTCTAGATGTTAGAAGGTTAATTAAAGAGGATATTTATTACACATTTTTGGCTTTGTTCTAGATGTTAGAAGGTTATTTAAATAGGATATTTATTACACACATTTTGAGCTTTGTTCTAGATGTTAGAAGGTTAATTAAAGAGGACATTTATTACACACATTTTGGGCTTCATTCTAGATGTTAGAAGGTTAATTGAAGAGGATATTTATTTTTATTGCACACATTTTGTTCTTGATGTTAGAGGGTTAATTGAAGATGACATTTTCAATACAAAGTTCTAGTAGTTAGGTTTGTTAAAGTTGACACTTAAACACAGACCTGAGTAAAAGTCAATAAATATTTTTTTTATAGCTTTAAATAAGTAAACTTAAGGATAGATTCAGCAACCCCATTTGATTTTAAAATTTTAACATTAGGCTAAGTTAAAATAATGGTGTAGTTATTAACTACACCCATTATGTAGTAAATGTATATGAAATAGCTAATCATGAGAGAACAGAAAGATTATTTGTTTCAAAAAGCTCAACATTTGTATCTTGTAAGGTATAGTGTTATGGTGATACTGTCCAAAGAGAAATGGACCTAAACAAAGTACAACTGGGTTTAAACAACGCACCATTCAGTGTCAGCCCAGAGCTCCAGATAGCTGAGCCCTTCTCTCATCCTGGCCACCATGTCTAAAGGTGTTTCTGTACAGCTGGCTGTGGTCACCACCCGACTGACTGCCATGCTGTCACGCAGCACAATGGCCAAGATTAGTGCCCACTCCAAGCAACCAGCCTCCAGCATGATGTGTAGAAGGTACCTGGAATGTCAACAATGTACATTTTTCTTAGATAACAATAACCACTAATTATTTTATTAAGTACGTATTGTGATTAAAAGTACTGCATCTTCCAGGGTTAATAAGACAACTTTTTAAACCAGGAAAATCTCAAAAGTCATAGTATAGGTATTCTTATACAGTCTGTCATTAATATATGATAAATATATTCCAAACTTAATCTTTAAAAAGGAAAAGTGTGGGTAGGTAGTGCTGATGTGCTGGATAATGTGGTGATATTGAACTGAGAAATAAAAGTTACTGAATGACTTACTCCAGCTCCAGATGAGCTTGCTCAGGGCCTCGACTAGATGCAACCTCCTGGGAAATACCCTCCAAGTCAATGTTGAGCTGGACATCGTTAGCAAGGATGGAGTCATTCACCACCTCATAATCACCAAGAAGTGAACTTGAGTCGGAGATTTCTATTGTAGCCAAACTGCTCTCGTCAGCTAGACAAAACAAAAGTTTACTTTGAGATGGCATTTACAAAAGATAGCAGATTGACATGTGTATAGAATCTAAAGAGTGAGTAACACTGAGTAACAGTGAGTAGGAAATAAATAACAAAAATATTCTTAGAGAGAGACCACAGATTGTGTTGTTAGAGATTATGTTTTCACAGAGTATAATACAGCTCATGTCTAAGTTTTGAGTTGAAGATTTTCTTTTAAGAGACTTGCAACTTTGTGTTAGAGATTATCATTTGTGAGAAGTAGCTGTATCATTGTGTTAGAGATTATCTTTTGTCAATAGTAGCTGTATCATTGTGTTAGAGATTATCTATTCCCACTCACTTCTCAAGTTCTGTGGTTTGAGGATGATCTCATCAGACACAACCTGCGCCACAGATTGCTCTGTCAGCTGGGGCCCAAGTGTAGGACTCATCATGCTGCTGGTCAGTGTATGACTGGTCATTGGCTCACTCTCAACAGATGGACTCAGGAAATCATCGTCCAACACAGATGATGACAAGGATGAGGAGGATGCTGAAATTTTTAAAATACACACACAGGAGTTATTATTTTAAAATTTTTGCTATACAATTATTCCTTTAAGAAATAAATATATGTAAAAATGTTCTTAGAGTTTCTTAAATTACATTAAAAATGTCTGTAATAGATTTTAATCAAACAAAAACAGAAGTACACATGACAAGGAGGAAGTAACTGTAAACTGCAACAAGAAAGAAAGCAAGAGAACTTGTTCAACAGAGAACTTACCAGCCAGGGATTTTTTCAGTTGCTGTAAAGCTTGAGCAGATAAAACTGGCATTGGCCACTCAAACTGTGTGTGGATTTCTCTTAAAGCAGAGACAAAGTCCTCCATCTTTCCTGCTCTCACTCTGTCAGAGTAAGATGGAAACATTCACACACTGAACTATTCAAACACAGAACAATTCACACATGGAACTTTTCACATATGGAACAACTCACACATGGAATACATTGGTACAACATTACAATCACACCTTCTCATAAATCAACACCAACACTGAAACCACACCTGAATCAACACCAAACCACACCTGAATCAACACCAAACCACACCTAAATCAACACCAACACTAAAACCACACCTGAATCAAGCCCAACCTCACACAGCAACTTTTACCTCTCTCTCTTGAGCCAAGCCACAAACTGGAAATCCTCCATGTTGGCAGAGAAATAGCCCAGTGTCCTGATGTTGTTGGAGGCTAGTAGTTTCCTGGCATGCCGACACAAGATCATATCAATGTACACTTGTTCAGCTGTGGGCTCTGTCTGCTTTTGTTTAGCAGTAGGCCTGCAAATAAAAACTAGATTAATTCACTAGAAATTAACTTAAGCCAATTTCACCAGCCTTCTGTCACTTTAGATGAATCAATAGCAAACTTCAGCAAACCTTGGAAATTTAATATAACAAAATGTAAAAAGTAATGTTTAATTTGTGAAATAATAATGTTAAATCATAAAAAAAAGCATAGAATGTATTATTTTTCAAATTTCTTGACTATTTAAAATTATTATTCTGTCAAAATGCACACCTTCCCAACTTGGAGTTTTCATTTCAAAATTCTCTCTCTTTCTTATTTTCCCAACTAGCTCATCAATAAAGTTAGGATAAGGTTCTATTGAAACTAGGTAAATGAGTATAACGGCAAGCACCCACCTTTTCCCTGCACTGATCAGTGAGTCAGACACTGTGTGCTTAGCTTTCTCTTTCTGTACCAGCTTGACCTCTCTGGGCTCCACTATACTGGACGTTCTCATCCGCCCCACGTTGCTGACATTGCTGTAGCTGTAGCCAGCATGGCTGGACGGGGACATGGGGGGGCTGGTGGGAAATGCCGAGTGGGTGGCAGTGCCGGAGAGGCGAGAGTTTGTCATGGATTCAACTGGCTCTGTTGAGTCTAAGGAGGGGACAGAAGTGGTCAATGTACAAACATGTCAGTGATTTAGTGCTAGAAGGGACACAAATCTTTAACATTAAACTCTTACCAAAAGCAGAAAATCTATAATATAAACCTAAAATCTTATATAAGGGTAAAAATCATGATTGTAAAAAGAACATATACCTTAAACTCTTGTATTAAGACTGAATCCTTACCTATGGCTTTGAGAAATCTCACCAAATCCCTGCACAGCTCCCAATAGCCTTTATCCAGAGCTGAATCTAATAAGATTGTTGCATGCTGGGAATACAGAACAGTTCCAAAAATAAATCATCATCAAACTACCATCATGTAATGGTAGAATTAGAGGGTTGAATACATGCAACACAACATAAACAAACCTGTCTACTGACTATAGGCTGAACACATCCCACACAATTGTAAACAAAACAAACCTGTCTACTGACTATAGGCTTCTCTAGATTCTGTAGGATGATTAAATATGTAGCTGCTGTCTCTAGGTTCCCCAGCATAAGGCATTCCTGTAGAGAAACAAAGAGCAGGTTAGAGACATAGTGTCACACAGTTACAGATCTGTGTATAAGCAAATGGATATTTGACTTTCTAGTTTCTGTAAGCCTCAAGGTCTCAACAACTCAAGTTTATGCCTGTTAGCAATAAATATAAAAGATACACATTTTTTTGTTAGAATTGTATTTCTAAAGGAAACCTATTAAAAAATTGAACAAGTACAGACATCCCACACAAAACAAACCTCAAATAAATCCTTAGGGTTGCCAACTGTAGAGAAGAGATAGGGCCAAAGAGCAACCTCTGTTTTCCTAGCACAGTGTACTATAGTCTGTAGGAACTCTGGGAATTCTTGGATAAATGCTACCACTCGTGGAAGTAATGGATCTGGAAAGAACAAAACTTATCTAAGCAATGTTTTCACATAGTTGTAAGTAGTTTAGCTAAAGAGAAATCTTTTAAGAACTCAACTAATAGATGGACCGTGTGATGAATACTGTGTTTAGGAAAAGATTTTTTACCTGGAATTGGTTCTTTGGATGTAGCCTCAGCCTCCAACACTTCGTGTAACAGAAGCTCCAGCACATGAGGAAAATAGGTTAGCTCTTTACAGCTCCGAGCTAGGTCAAGGGCATTTACACCCAGGCTTAAAGCAAACAAAACAAATTTAATGTTTCAATACAATTAAATGCAAATTCTATCCAATACCATGACTTAATGAAAAGAAGTAGAAAGTTTATACATCGAAATGCTAATTTGATCCAATTTCACAAAAGTAACAGTGAAAAGTAAGATTTATTTTGTACATGTAATAAGAGAATAGAAATCAAATATAATTTGTAAAATCTAATAGAGTGAAATATTAATCTATCCATTTAAATCAAATGAGTTTGATTGTGTGAGCTGAGAAAAGTTAGCACCTACTTTCTCCTGAGAAGTTGTCTAAGTATATGATGAAGGTAGATTTGACTCTGCAACAACAAATGTATTTGACCATAATTAATTTATAAAGCTACTCTACTGTTCATTGATTCTGATAACTTACATTCCATATTATACTAACACTATACGACAAGGTGTAAAAATAAAATCACTTACAGTTCGTTCTAATGTACAAAATGGCATTTCAGAATAATTTTTTACAGATGATGAAAGGGTATATGAGACGACATCACAGGCAGCACCCAGTATAACAGCATCTTCAAACAAAACAGCTGCAACAGAAGCAACCAGTACATTGTTTAGTTGAGTTGAATGTAGAGGGGGGGGGGGGGGGGAATATTTATAGAACTAATGATGTGTAGTAAAATAAAACAACAAACCTAAGGGATAAATATCAACTCTAAAAGGTAGCATGATTCTCCTAGACATGAAGTTGTGTGCCTTCCCTTCATCTCTAGGAAACAGTGGCAGCCACACCTGACAGGGAATATAAATGATTAGCTCATGGCAAGCTGTTTACAACAATCAATAAATTAAGTGCATTTGTGAGTGGAGGTTGGTAGGATGTGTAAAGTTTGCTTATTTTTTATAAACACTAAGTAAATACAGTATCATTAAAAACACATTTCCTAAATAATATCTCCACAAATCAGTACTGAATGAAACATTGGTTGTATTTTCTGATTGAAAAGTGCCAGCAAGATAAAACTCTATTTGAACATATGAGATGAGTAGCTTACTTTTATGCCATGAGAACCACAGCCAAGCCACATAAAACTATTTGAACATATGAGATGAGTAGCTTACTTTCATGCCATGAGAACCACAGCCAAGCCACATTGCCTCCATGAGTTGGATTTTACCCACATTGGCCCTTGTTGTTGTCCAAAGGTTTTCTACAGAGGTAGCTACAACAGTGGGGTTACAGAAGGGCACCTGGGGATGGAGGCATTCAGGTCAACTCAACATACAGGTATTTAAGTCAACTCAACATACAGGTATTCAGGTTAACTCATCATGCAGGTATTCAGGTCAACTCAACATACAGGTATTCAGGTCAACTCAACATACAGGTATTCAGGTCAACTCAACATACAGGTATTCAGGTCAACTCAACATACAGGTATTCAGGTCAACTCAACATCAACATACAGGTATTCAGGTCAACTCAACATACAGGTATTCAGGTCAACTCAACATACAGGTATTCAGGTCAACTCAACATCAACATACAGGTATTCAGGTCAACTCAACATACAGGTATTCAGGTCAACTCAACATACAGGTATTCAGGTCAGCTCAACATACAGGTATTCAGGTCAACTCAACATACAGGTATTCAGGTCAACTAGCATACAGATATTCAAGTCAACTAACATACAGGTATTCAAGTTAACTAACATACAGATATTCATGTCAACTAACATACAGGTATTCAGGTCAACTCAACATACAGGTATTCAGGTCAACTCAACATACAGGTATTCAGGTCAACTCAACATACAGGTATTTAGGTCAACTCAACATCAACATACAGGTATTCAGGTCAACTCAACATACAGGTATTCAGGTCAACTCAACATACAGGTATTCAGGTCAACTCAACATACAGGTATTCAGGTCAGCTCAACATACAGGTATTCAGGTCAACTCAACATACAGGTATTCAGGTCAACTCAACATACAGGTATTCAGGTCAACTCAACATACAGGTAGTCAAGTCAACTAGCATACAGATATTCAAGTCAACTAACATACAGGTATTCAAGTTAACTAACATACAGATATTCATGTCAACTAACATACAGGTATTCAAGTCAACTAACATACAGATATTCATGTCAACTAACATACAGGTATTCAAGTCAACTAACATACAGATATTAAGTCAACTAAGCCTACTTATTCAAGTCAACTAAGCACATTGCCTCCGTTCTGGAGATATTTGAAATGTCACAGACTTACAGGCCTGTGTTTGTTCTTTTCATCTTTGATCTGTGGGCCTGTCCTGTCCCTCTGAAACATCAGCAGCTTCCCAGACACATTCACTAGCATAGACTCCGCCTCCTTGGCTGATGGGTGGAGCTTGGCATTAACTGTGACTTGAAAAAACAATCCAATCTAATTCTCTAATAACACACATAAAATACAGCTGCATTGACAAGTATGTTTTATTAAAATTCCTATCTTAGCTAATTAGCTGTAAAAAATAATGCCAATGTTTTATTAAAATTCCTATCATAGTTAATTAGCTGTAAAAATAATGTCAATGTTTTATTAAAATTCCTCTCATAGTAAATTAGCTGTAAAAAATAATGCCAATGTTTTATTAAAATTCCTATCATAATTAATTAGCTGTAAAAATAATGCCAATCTACTCACCTGAGTCAGACATGAGTGAGGTCAAGGTTAAGCCAGTGACACACAATGGATGAGGTATAAAGCTGGTCAGTGAGATCTCCTGCACCATGCTGATCAGCACAGAAGGATCTAGAAATAGAAGTTTTAAACTGCTGGAATGTACATATCAGTTTAACAACAAAACTATATTTCAACTGTAGCATGACATATGACTCATCTGTATTTTTAAAACCTCATCAGGGAAATAGAAATTTGAATTTAAAATCATTCCAGAGTTATACAAATCCCAAGCTGCATTAAACAAGCCATTGATTTAGTGGGGAAGTAAAAAACAATCTCAGTTTAAGTGCCCAGGTTGGAGTGGAATTTACATAGATATAAAACTAATGGGAGGCCAAATAAGACAGAAATCTTTTGAGAGGAATGGGAAGGCTGGATAGTCAAGGCTGAAATGAAAACAAAAAAGTCACCAATCAAATTTCATGGTGAAGTGTCATCTTATGCTTCCTAGGGAAGTATCTATATATATATATCTAACATAGCAATAAAGGACTGTAAGTTAACCTTGAACTCACTTTGTTGTGTATTTTTCCTCTCCAGACTGAACATGACAACATGGCTGTCAGCACAAAACACAATAAGCAGGTCACGGAATGTGTTGAGGAGGAGCACCTGAGACCGCAGCCTGAACACCTGGGCAAACGTGTTGTCCAGCTTACACGCACGAGGGTAGCAGCGAATCTGAGAGTCATTTTAAACTGGATCAATATATTTATTAGCAATGTTTTTTAAATATCATATAGCACTTAGTATCATTTTAATACCTGCATGTTTACAGAAAAATAATGTACAAGCACCCTTACAGACAATGGTCAAAAAGGAGGAGATTATCTAACTTCCCTGGTTGAAATCAGAAACTCATTAGATAGGTGGACTCAGGATATGTTAAGTATCTGTTTGTACCATAGTCTCAAAATCAGGCACCAAACTCATGTTTGTGTTCTGTGCTACTGTGCACCCTACCACCTGATCATGCCACCCCATAACACCTAAATTAATAAACACTAACAAAAAAAAGTTCCTGCCCTTGATTTAGCTCTGAATCTGACCAGACATGTTGTACAACAAACCTCGTCTCTCTGGCCTTGGATATTGAAGCACGCCAGACAGATGAAATCCTTCCACCAAGTGATGCCACCTGACACGACCATGTCCCTTTCCTGAGTCTCATTCCCAAACAGCTTCCACTTCCTGTTGAACAGGGCGTAGTGGGCAAACCCAGTCTTCCCCGCCACAGCCACACACTGGCCTGCCTTATCTACTGATGCATACTGCAGAGGTAACACAATAGTCATTCATACTTTATCTACTGATGCATACTGCAGAGGTAACACAATAGTCATTCATATTTGATCTACTGATGCATACTGCAGAGGTAACACAATAGTCATTCATACTTTATCTACTGATGCATACTGCAGAGGTAACACAATAGTCATTCATACTTTAGTGGATAACTATTTTTTTATAATGAATACTTTAAAAGATATGGAAATGATGATAAAAAAAATAATTTTTAGATAATTTATTCAATGACTTGATCAATGTATCTATCATAGTTTCAGTAGAGAAGGCATTTAACTGAAAATTAGTTTTAAGTTGAGAGAGTTCAATTTATCCCAGGACAATGATTTTGTAGTCTAAGAATTTTTTAATTTGTTTCACACACAGTATTGGTCCATGTAGACCAGGGGTCTCCAAACTTTTCAGTCCGAGGGCCGCATTAACTATCAAATTTCAGTTCGGGGGCCAGTTTCTTCCACTTAAGTCTTTGATTTTTCTGGGCAAAGTTCCACAGCAATCACCGACAAACGATTTTTCTTTGGAAAAAAAGATCTCCGCGGGCCGGATGAGAGGACTTCGCGGGCCGCATCCGGCCCGGGGGCCGTAGTTTGGAGACCCCTGATGTAGACTAATGGAGACATTTTACAAGGGAGTGTGAAAAAACTTTTGTATGAGGTAATCTAAACTTGTACAATACATTTACCATTCCATCTGAAGATCAGTTATGAAGCAGCTACGTACCCGTATGGGCCAGTTAGAGGCCAGATAGCTGTGGGAGATGGGGATGACTTGCCACTGTTTGTTGCCTATGTAGCCGTGGCCAGCAGAGGAGCTGCCCCCTGCGTGGTAGTGGGAGTGTCCCCGCGACATGGTGTCCCCTGTGCTCATGTACAGCTTGTCCTCCCCTTGCAGGAACACATGTTCATGGTTGCCCTGAATCAATCACACAACAATTTTTTTTTTAATCTTCAAATCAATTTTGATAAAACAAAAAGTACTTTTATAAAGATATAATTTTTTAAGAGACATACTCTGAAAAATTTTAAAAAGAGATTTCCTATAATGAAAAAGAGACCTAATTTAATTGAAAGAGAGACCTATTCTCATTAAAAAGAAACTAATAAAAAAGGAAAAAGCTTAAGAACTCTTTCAAACCTTACAAAATATAGGGCAGGTCAAGTAGAGTTCACCTGTTTCAGTCGCCTTAGCATGTTAAGGGATAGTGTGGTCAGCACAATACCAAGTAATCTTTACTTTCCCTAACATGAGTTATGTAAACATCAGAGCTGGGTGGACTCAGACATCCTACAGACTTGAGCCTGGGATCAGAACTCAAGACCACACCAGCACTTTGTAACCTACGCTATTGAAAAGATGACCTTCTCTGAAAAAAAGGCCTACTCTGAAAAAAAAGACCTACTCTAGTTGAAAACCAGACATTCTCTAATTGAAAAAGAGCTACTCTGAAAAAAAAGACCTTCTCTAATTGATAAAGAGACCTACCATGCAAGGGTTTACAGTGAGTGCACTCTTCAGGAACTGGAACTGAATGAGTTCTGTAGC
Source organism: Physella acuta (assembly GCF_028476545.2). Lineage (NCBI taxonomy): Eukaryota > Metazoa > Mollusca > Gastropoda > Physidae > Physella > Physella acuta. The sequence goes on from NW_026731697.1 coordinate 267,552, forward strand.
TGACACCTGTTCCAGCTTTTCCTCCTTTACTTTGTTATCTTCACAGTTTTCATCACTCTTCAGTTTCCTGTCAAACTCGTCAGAGAAGGAGCCCTCTTTAGAGTCGTGTCCAGCCAGGTCAAGGTCAGAGTTACCATCACAGGTGAGTGTCACCATCCACAGGTGGTAACCCTCGAGACCCCACTCCATGGATATGATAGGAGGTGGGAACAAGCTGCCATTGTCTGATATGCTGAAATGTTCATTCATGTTCATTTTACTTCTAATTACTTAACTTAATCAGATGAATTATTTTAACAACTTAATTTAAAGCATGTACATATTAATGTATTTTTTTTTACACTTAAGCTGCAGTTTTTAAGGTTTTTCTAATATTATTACAGAAATTGTTTGTTTGCCTTATTGTGGCAACTAGTGTGTTAATAGCATGTCAAGAACTCAACTGCTGAGACTGGTGTACCTGTATTCTCCACCTAATGTACACAGGAGAAGTGATCCAAACACACTCCACAAGGAGAGTCCCCCATTTTTCCAGGACAGGGCCAATGCAGTTCCATCAGGTGTCCACTTCATGCAAGTCACTGAACCAGCAATTATCCCTGCATCTGAGGAGTACAAACATGTCTCATTAAGCATAAGAGCTACTCATATACAGTTGTTAGAAATATAAAGTGATGTGTAAGTTATAAGGGACTGCTTTTATGATTGCATAACCATACTTTAATAATGGAACAAATGTTAATATCATGTGTTAAAACAAACTGAGTATGAATAACAATCAGATCATTTTGTTAGGACAAAGTTTACGCATTTAAAAAAGCCCAATAAGTGGCAGACATACCAGGAAATTCTTTACTTGAGATGACAAGCTTGTGAGAAACTTCCAGAGCCCCCACTGCCTCATCCAAGTGATACACAACACCATCTCCACTACAACAAATAAGGAAACAGTTCAGTTAACATAAAGCAATAATTTTTTAATAACTATTCAGTAAAGATTGGCAAATGGGAAATAATTTTTTTTTAAATTAAGCCATTTTTTTTTTACTGATTTCACAATAGTGTGCAATTGAGCAGGGGGTCTGATTAAGATTAACTATCAGCAAATTTTTAGTTATATTATGATTAATGTAGCTACATAAATACACAGCAGGAGCAGGTAATAAATAAAACCACCTTTGGCAGCCAAAAGCAATAAGTCTATATCTGTGGTTGACAGCAACACTAGCAGCACTGTTGACATCCTGTGCCCAAACCCCATGTGCACTCTGTAAAACATGTAACACATTGGGCTAAAATATTTGTTTCAAACTTTCATTTACAACTTTGTTTGAAACTTGTTAAAAACATGGGTTTAAAATAAAACAATGCAGGCCAACATTAAAATAAACAAATAAATCAATGATCTGTGTTAAGAAATCTCTCACAGAAAAGGGTTTTAAAATGTCTAATGTCACAACTGTTATGTGGTGGCACCTACCGTCTGCTCTCCCCTGTTTGAAGGGGGAATAACAAAGAGAGCCCTGCCAGAGGAAAGCACCATGCTGTAACCACCTAGAGTTGGGCTGTATTCCATCTCCACGACATGACTATCATTATGGGATATCCTTGACGCTAAGAGAATTTTTTTTTATTACACTAAATGCATTTTCAACTTGAACAATCATTAATTAACATCTGTTCATAATTATTATCTTTTTTTTTATCTTATTTTAAATAAAATATAAAAACAAACCTCTAAACTGTTGTAAATCAGTTGACACTGGTATATCCTTAAGGTGCAATGTAGCCTTCTCATTTTTATTTCCAGACCATCTTAATCTGTTTAGACAACCATCTACTGTGGCAACCACCAACTCATCTTTCACTGAGAGAAAGCTGGGTGGAAGAAAAATCACAATTTTACAATGGAAACAAACATTCCATTTTAAATAATACTGCTATCATTTGAAGCCTATGACAGTCCTGCTACATCCTTACCATGAAATTGATGACTGCATTCTAACATGGGCAACATATGTGAGCTTTATTGCTGGGACACTATCACTATCTAAGATGCCATTGATGTTTATTTTTGGTGACAATGGAACTCTGCAAGAGGAATCAAGGAAAGAAAACATGTAGAGATTTTGTAAAGTAATTCATATGTTTTACAGTACAATCAGATTGTAACAAATAATAAATAAATTAACAATTGTAGGAGTGAAGTTCAGTCAAAAGTAAAAATATTGATATAAATATTGATAAATAATAATCAATAATAAAATATAAAAGTCCATTTTATCACATTATTAATAAATTGATTGATTTCACAATTTCAAGTTAATATAAATATAACTATAGATATGGACTATGTTTTGGAAAATGGAAGCACTACTGTTCACTTACTTTCCTTCTTGCATGACATAGAGACAATGATGGTTAGGTACAGTGTTGTCAACTTCAACTTTAATAAACACAATACAATTGTTCTCAGTCTGCAAAGGAGTAAAATGGAATCCATTAAATTCTTATGCATGCTTGCATATATAGAGTTTACAATTTCAATAGTCTACAGCAGTAAAACACACTATCTTTTAGAAGTCTTACCATTATAGCAACTAAAGATGAATCTGGTTTCCATTCCCCTCTGAGAAAGTTTCCAACTTCTGCAAGTAACTTATGATTAAGTTTAAGCGTCACAATCTGAACACATGGCTGAAATTTTTAAATTGAAAATAAGTTTGACATTTATTAATCAAATTGTATGTTTAATATCACAACAAAAAGCTTTTTTGTTTAAAAGCAAGGTGTAAAAAACTGTAAAGTGTCACGGCAGTCAAGAATATGTGCTTATTTACTAATTACTTGCACAATGGAAAATTACTACTATAAATAGTTAAATTGTAATGTCTAATTTCATATTATGATTAAAACAATTGCTCACATTCATTATAGAGAGATTAATTAAAAGAATGCAGCAGCTACTACAGATTGTTTTTTTTTTAAGTGAAGGTAGGACAACCTACTAGATACTACCAGTGGCACTCGAAGTTCATGCTTATAAAGTATGAAGTATGAACATAGTCTCTTGTATTATTAATTTAAAAATAGTATTATTAGGCTAGGCTATCCACTATGACGATAATCCATTATTATAATGAGTTGGCTAGTTGTTTATTTACAAATAAGCCTATATGACTTTTTATTAGTATACTATTTTAGTTATTTAATTATTAATAATTAGTCTAGGCCTAACTCTAGTAACTAGTTACTAGGCCTAGTAATTTAGTTAGGCTATTAGGCCTAATAGTATACTAATACTATAATAGGCCTATTAATTATAATAATTATTAATTAACAGGACACTGAGAAACCTACTTCACAGTCACAAAATACTGGACTTAATTTAGGCTCAAATATAATTATAGTAGATCTATTACTCGGTGTTAGATTAGACTTAATAATAGTGTGTTATACTAAGAGACTAAAAGGGTGGAGTTAAACCTGAATCACAAAACTGGAGGGGCTGGAGGGGGACGGTGGTGTACCAACCTTTGAATACCAAATATTAAGAGACTTGGACGATACGACAGCAAACAGCAATCGATCACAACTACTGACAATATGATTTATATTATGAGACTTTCCTTTATTTGATTTTAGCCTTTTCGGCCAACCTAAAGGAAAATACATCGTAATTATTTTAATGGCTGTTTAACACAACTACGACGACTTCGTCAACAATCGCCATATTGTTTCGATACACCATAAAGACAAGTGAAAATCATTGTGATTGGTCAAATTGCTGTAGCTGTATCTAATCAAAAATAGTTTCACAGTGGGGTAAAAAATAGCAGGAAAGGATCGAAAAAATAAACCTGGCTCAGAACAGAGCCTACCTTGCTAATCTACATATAGATTCTAGATCTACATATATTATAAATTATAAATATTTTTTATAATGTACCTCGATCGTAATGTAGGCGCTATTATTATTTAACAGTTTTTGGAGTTTTTCTTGATTATAAGGTTAGGTCAGGGTGTGTCACCCCATCTCCCTCCCTCTAACAATTTTGCCATTTTGATTTGGAGTCATCCCTCTCCCCCAGTAGCGTAGCGAGGGGGGGGGGGGGGGACACATGTCCCCGGGCACCGATCTTAGGGGGCGCCAAAATGGGTTGTAAAAATAAATTGAAAGGATGAGGGGGGTGCAAATTGAAAGTTTGAGGGGGGGGGAGGGTCCAAATCGAAATCTCGATCGGGGGGGGGGGGTGCAAATCGAAAAGTTTGTCCCTGGGCGCCGGGAAGGGTCGCTACGCCTCTGCTCTCCCCCTACTATTTTATTACTTTGACTGGTTGAAAAATTGTTTTGACGGTACATTAGTACTATTTTCGACGTGGTTGCGCCCGTTAATGTGAATGCCAACCCCCCATATATACACTCAAATACCAGACGACGCCAAAAAATTAATATAGCTAGTCAGCACTATGACAATGCATGTACAATATTGTTCGCTTTTATGGGGGGGGGGGAGGGGTTGTATTCGTTTCAGTAGCGTACGCAGGGGGGGAGCAGGGGGAGCGGCCGCTCCCCCTCTGGCCATTTTCAGCAAAGTGGCGCCTTTTTGGAAACTTTTTAAACTCACAGTTTTAAACAATGATATTTGTTAAAAAATATTTTTGGTCGGCACATCTAAGTAAATCACAAGTTTTCTTTTCATGCAGCAATTAAGCATTATTGTACTAGTCTAGTAGTGTCTACGTTTACAGCACGTATTAACAGCTGCATCAGTTCGCCATTCTAAAAATAACCATTACGATGCATTGCAATGTTTAAAAAACCTCTACGGTAGTACCACTTGGCAGGAGGGGTGTTAAGTTTAAGGCAACTGTATAATGTATTTGGTTACGAATAATTGAATTAGAAAATGTTATACATAAAACTTCACACATAATTACTTTATATATACAGTTTGAATAGTGTGATTAATTTAAAAAAAAAAATTACAATACAGAAACAGTTTGGGCGATAGTGATTACGATTACAAATTATATGAAACAGTTACAACCTCCCCCCTCCCCCATGGACCCCTCTGTAAAAAAAAATATTGTCATAATACCACTGCTACTTATTTAAATCTATTTCTGTAATATATATTTGTGTAATATATATTTGTGTAATATATATGTATGTTTAGAACAGTCATCTAAAAACTGACGCTATGTTCACTCTGAGCTGGTTATCTCCCCCGCCCCCCCCCCCCCCCACCACACACCTTACCACCACAATTGTGTAGAGCGACATTAATGTCACACCTAGGTATACACTGGGTTGGATAATTGACCTAAAGTGAACGGACAGTGGTGAATGAAGTTGAACCCATCCCCCCCCCCAACCCACCCCGAACTGATCTGTTAAGTACATGTAGAGAACGCGTAATGATGTACCAAAGTACCATGCCGCCAGAAAATTAGCTTTTTAAACGTAAAACTCTGTGAATATTGTTTTTGAAATTACCAGTAAAAAGGTGTGTAATCAATACAGTGATCTAACCCAGGGGTCTCCAAACTTTTCAGCCCGAGGGCCGCATTAACTATCAAATATCAGTTCGGGGGCCAGAGTTTCTTCCAGGCACCTCTTCGATATGGCGGAGCCCCCCCCCCCCCCCCCCCCCCCGACGAAATATAATTTATATAGAAATATATACAAATTTCAAGTTCCTCCCTCCCCCTCCCCGGATAAAAAAGTCTGAAAGAAACACTGTCGACAACTCACTCGAGGTACACAGGATTCAGTACACTGCTAATGTCCACTATTTAGCACACAAAGCTTGCTGGTGAATAATACAGTGCAAGAACATTGGTTTTATAATGTTTTTTTCTCATCCGCTTGTCCAACCAAGCCTTTCTTAATGCCACTTATGTTAGTCCAGTCAAAGTTATAATCAGCTATGACTATTTAGCACACAAAGCTTGCTGGTGAATAATACAGTGCAAGAACATTGGTTTTATAATGTTTTTTTCTCATCCGCTTGTCCAACCAAGCATTTCTTAATGCCACTTATGTTAGTCCAGTCAAAGTTATAATCAGCTATTCCCTTTTTAACTGATTGAATATATCATCTCCGGTAACAGAGCCACAAATGCTGTTTAGGCAAGCCAGCTCTTGTGTTATGTCCATGTTTTTATCCACACCTCTAATGAACACAAACAGAGGTGGAACAGCTGCCCAGCGACTAATCCATTGCAATTGAAAAATGGCGAAACTTGCTTGCATTTTTCGCTATTTGAGTCACGATGTTTTCACCAATGTCTGCAACACTGCGGGCAATGGTATTTGCACCCAAAGCTATATTTTCAAATTTTTTCAATTTTCTGGGCAAAGTTCCACAGCCACCTCCAACAAACAATTTTTCCGTGAACACGTGAACAAAAAGATCTCCGCGGTCCGGATGAGAGGACCTCGCGGGCCGTAGTTTGGAGACCCCTGATCTAACCCATACCTATCTCTATGTTAAAAAAAATGATCTATTAAGGACACAAAGGAGCAGTAGTTAATTAAAATATATGTATGAACTGAACGACCGATATTTAGATATATTTAGGCTGTTATTCCGAATGTTTTTCAAATGTATATAACGAAAAGCGTGCTTTTATACCAACTCTGATTTTAAAAACTTTCATTATGCTGTAATAGTTTAGCATTTATGATGACGATATTTTAAATTCTGATTATAGACAAAAACAATTTGAAAACACGAATAGTCTTAAACAATTTTATTATATTCTAAAGTAATTATTTATTTGTTTTGACATTTATAATTAAAGGTGTAGATATATACATATTTATATTAAGAGAGTGATTATTTCCCCTATTTCCATTGTCTTAAATAATTTCCCAGGAATTATTATGTAAGAAATTTTGTTTACAAGAATTACAAAACAGATTGTGTTACGTTCATTGTTTTTGGTTGTAGTGTATATATATATATATATATATATATATATATATATATATATATATATATATATATATATATATATATATATATATATATATATATATATATATATTGAAACAATTAGATTGAAACAGTTTTTGTTTTGTCGGCCAACATTGTGTGTTTTTTCTTATTTCTTCGGAGTGCAACTTTCAATTTATTTTACATCATAGCGAATTAATGACATACAGCTAGCTATATATATATATATATATATATATATATATATATATATATATATATATATATATATATATATATATATATATATATATATATTACACGTATATAGAAGGTGTTAAAAATTCGGCGCCTTTTTTTGCTCTTTTCGCTCCCCCTACAACGAAAACCTGGATACGCCTCTGATTCGTTTCATTAATTTATAGGAAATGCAAACATCTAAGCCAGTAATTAAAAGAACTTCATTAGTCGTATTATTAGGGAGAACGTTTTATACATCGACAACTAGCTACAATGCCACGTAAAAAATATTGACGAGGACATTATATCTAGTTCAAAATCTTGTTTATGTGTTCGCTAGACGCACGTGTTTGTGTGTTTGCTATGTGTTCTCTATACGTGTATGCCTATGGGTGTTCTCTATACGTGTATGCCTATGTGTGTTCTCTATACGTGTATTCCTATGTGTGTTCTCTATACATGTATGCCTATGTGTGTTCTCTATACGTGTATGCCTATGTGTGTTCTCTATACGTGTATGCCTATGTGTGTTCTCTATACGTGTATGCCTATGTGTGTTCTCTATACGTGTATGCCTATATGTGTTCTATATACTCGTTTGTTTATTCGCTTCTCGTGTTTGTGTGTTTGCTTTATGAGTTTGTGTGTTTGCTATACGTGTATGCCTATGTGTGTTCGCTATACGTGTATGCCTATGTGTGTTCTCTATTCGTGTTTGTTTATTAGTTTATCGTGTTTGTGTATTCGCTGTATGTGTTTGTGTGTTTACTGTACGTGTTTTCTATAATTATAGTCATATGTGTGATTACTATTCGTGTGTTTGTGTATTTTTTTCACGTGTTTGTGTGTTCTATTTACGTTTTTGTGTGTATACATTTTCCGCACAGTAAAAGTCAAAACTCTTCGTAATCTATTGTACATCAGTCTTGTAAGATGGGACATGCGTGTGTTATCGGCTAAGTCTTATGTACTTATATGCTCGATTGAACAGAATCGACAGCAAGTCCCAGCTGTCCAAGTGATAGTTTGGGCGTGCACATTTTTTGTTGATAAGATGTTATGTTGACATAAACCATTGACTCGTGTGTTGACTTAAGTATTCGTGAAATGTAGACTGCTAGACTTAACTTAGCTATTTGATTTTAAAAATGTCAACACAAGGACTAAGATTCACAGTACTACCTATGAACTATGATAAAAAAAAATTAAGAGATACTGACAGCTCTTTTTGTGGTAAGAATAAACTATGTTTTTCTAACTTAATTGCAATAACAATTAATTAGTACGCGAATGTGACCTAAATGCCTCACATATTTTGGAGACATTGTTTTCTGTACTTGAAATGCCATTTTTTGTTTAAACTTTTAACAATTTGTTTTCAGGCACACTAAAGAACGAGCAATCTGAGTGTTCATTGAAGTGCAACGTGCTGCGCTTATCCCCCTTTGATATTCATAGTTTACTATTTAAAAGAAAAAAACCATTTCGTGTGCGTTGAATTGTCGATGGCGAGTTTCTAACCTTAGCAAACAGACCTAAACCCAGTGGCATGCATGATCAACAAATACAACAGCTGGACTATTTATAGATTGCAGATTTGTAACGTTAAATCTGATAAATCCACGGTCAAATATTTAAATCGTGATGGATTTAAAATCTGAATAGTGACGTTATGATGAAAATTGGATACAATAACTCAATATTGAATAATATAAGCTAGATATAATATCACAATACTGAATGATACAAGCTAGATACAATATCCCAGTACTGAATGATATCAGCTAGATACAATCTCCCAGTATAGAATATTCTTTTGTTAGCTTTGTTAGGAGAGATAACTGCTGACAAAATAAGCCGCACTATATATATATATATATATATATATATATATATATATATATATATATATATATATATATATATATATATATATATATATATATATAGTGTATGTGCATGTGTGTGTTTGAGCGAATGACCTCGATCAATACTCTCGATACATACAGCTCATGGTTCATGTTTTCTACTGCTTTAAATGGTCGATGTTATCACCTAATACGTTATCTTATAAAGGATTGAATCATTACCTAGCGCCAGTAAGTGCAAGAGCTTGATTTGGGTTTCGAGAGAGGTTTGTGGCAGGGGTGAATTTATCCCCAGTCAAACGACGCTGGTCTTTATATTGTCGTGTCTATGGAGAACTCTCGGGCTAGAAAATTATTATAACGCTGGATTACAAGTCTAAGGGAACCAAATCACAGGCAGGTGATGACTTTTACTCTGTCTAGAGCAGAGGCGTAGCGACACCTCCCGGCGCCCGGGGACAAACTTTCAATTTTGCTCCCCCCCCCCCCATATATTTTTTATATTTATAATTCAAAATAGCAGCTAAAATGAGCTTATTTTTGCGCCCCTAGGGTCGGCGCCCGGGGACAAATGTTACATCTTCTCCCCTCCCCCCCCCCCCGTCGCTACGCCTCTGGTCTAGAGTCTAGAGGGTGTACCTCGCTGTCTATTGTGTCTGTAGCTCTAGGCACCATCAGGTAATTGGCCAAATCTGTATCTTCGTTGGTCAGCAGTTTAAAAAAAATCAGCTGACCAGAAATATTGTTACTGTTTACTGCACGGATTAGCCTGGGATTACATGGCCCGCTCAGATGTATCGAAACATGTTATCAACGTTGTCATGATCGATAGGGTATCGCTACGTCTTAATCTTGTTATCTCCCCTTTCTATATTGATTATAGACATTTTAAAGTTA